>NW_017100373.1:110342-145380 GCF_001263275.1 Habropoda laboriosa
TCGAACTCCTCGAAACTGCCGTAAAAGAAATGAAGCATCTTGCCGGTACGAATTATTAACGTTTCGTCGTTTTCCTCCATGAGGGGAAAATCGTGATTGATTCAAGGAAAATTCAAAGAACCTGGAACGGATAGATCGTACGGCTGGATCGAAGGAAAAGGGTGAGTATGCATGTGCATGATTACATTTGTTTTCTTCTGCCTTGTCTCCGTTGTCTTTTTGTTCTCATGCTTCACGACACTGCTCACGTTCGTGATCGTTGTTAAAATTCTGGGTACAATAGAAATTAATATTTTAAATTAAGTGATAGTTTATCATCGAAAAATTTACGAATGGTGTCATTGTAAAAGATCAACTGCCGTAAGGGGTGAGCCACCAGTATTTTCGGTGAAATTCGAATGCAGTGAGTGATGCAGTGTAACTAAATATGCGTCACAAATAATAATATTAATTGTATACACAATTGACAATCGAAAAACCATTTGTTTGGATAATACCGCGCTACTTAATGCGCCTGCGTTCTAATAACATCTATGTATTACATACTTTTTGATTAAAGCTTCTTTAAACGCGTTTTGACATGCATGGTAATGCAATCGAATTGTTAATTTCCCACCTACATCGTAATAACAATAACAAAGATGCATTATGATCCTTTAAATATTGGTAGAGATTAATTAATAAAAATAAAATAATCTAAAGCTAGAATTCAACTAAAAACGACACGTTAATGGTTGAATAAATGGTGGTTATGGGAAGTAGATTAAAATAGCGTATGACACATATACGGCTAAATATTCATGGCTCGTTTTGCTAAGCAATCGTCATGCATGCCGAGCAGGAAAATTAAGTTAGTTGGGTGTCTTGTATCCGAACGAAACACGACGACGCGAGAAGAATAAAATGTTCACATGATTGATTAATCTACGATCAGACGAAAGGAAGGATCCACTTATTGAATGGAAACTCGATCTTCCTGGTTCCTGTTTGTCGCGCGTAACAGAACACCGTATATTGTTCATGAAAAAATGAATGTCAATTTGGATCCCACTTTATGATAATAAATGAACCTTAAAACGATTATTAAGCGTTTTACTAAACCCTCAATAAATTACTTTATAATACACTAATATAACTATACATTTTAAAGTGGCAAAAATTACGCGCAGTACACTTTTAAATGTAATTCCATTTTTCTAGACAATATTTGCACAATTTTCATTCAATTCTCAACATTTCGTGTCACCTTCATAAAATTATAGTGAAAAGAAAAATTAAATGACATTGACGCTTCCATAATTTACATTAACCTCATTCAAATTACAAATGCAAAAATCGGTCGTGAACTGGACGCATTCCTTTTTACTGAAACGCAAAAGAATCCAATCATCCAGATCTTTCTGTATTTTGGCCAGCAAGTGCTGCAATTCCGTGAAAGTGGAACTCGATTCTCGGCTTGTATCAAAATCGTCGTGGATATCACGGTGTAAAAAGGATTTCGAGAATTAAGTGTTCCCTTAGTCAACGACAGGTTTTAGAAACAAGTCTAATTCTTGTTTAGTTGTATAATGCGTGCGCGTGAGTACGTGCCTGTGTGCGTAACCCGAGTGGCATTGGCTTGTCCGTAAGGTTAGGTGTTCGGAGGATCGCAGTGGCGCGTGCAGGGGCTTGACAACCACTGCTTTGGAATTCGAGTTCTTTATTTTTATGAGAGGCAACGTCGGAAACCAGCCTCTTTCGAACCCTTCTCACCTGTTACATACCGCCGGCATTTATGCTACCATTTAACCAGAAGTTAAGAGAGTCCATCCGTACATAAAATACCACAAATATCCCGTCGATGGACCGGATGCGTGCTTTTTGTCCTCACGATTTCAACTCCCATGAAAAATGCCTTGAACTGCCTCCCGAGGATTCACGAATTCATTTCCTCATAACTCGTCAAGAAACAAACATTCGTGGAGACTTGTATATTATCTTGGGAAGTTAAAACATCTTAACACATATATTATGTCTCCGCCACAAGCAACGTTTCTCTCTTATTGAACAAACACGGTTTCTGCGGAACAGAGAAAATGTTCACGTTAATTCCGTGTATTAAAGTACTCCGCGTTGGCGTGTGGAGCATAGTGTAGCCTATGAATGGATCTACCTACATTTAAACGTGTGTTAGCCAATGAACAATTTCCATCGGCTTCAACGTGTCAACACAACTCTGATCGTCACTTGCGGCGGTTAGCACGTGGGTGGAAAGCGATGTGCGCAATGAACGACGCTTTTCGTCACCGTATATGGTTATTTTCGCGTTGACGTTGTAGCACTTTCATCCTTTCATCATTGTCGGGACACGAATGCACTCTAGTTTCTATTTTAATTAATTGAACTTCTACGAATAACTTGGACATTTTATTAGTTATCTTGAAAATAGTTGACAGGTACTTGACTTATTCTTTTCAAGAATGTAGGCGGAGGGAATCCTTTTTGCGCGCACCTATGTTTCTCATACCAATGTCGTACTTTTTTTAAATAAAATAATTTTAGCAATTAAAAATGGTAGCTAATCACTATACACTGGAAGACAAACCATGATTTTGTACGCTGTTTCGTTTCCCTCCATAGCCCTTAAAAATGACGACGATTGACGAAACCTGTTAGCGCGGCAGATTCTTTGAAAACCGAATCGTATTTACCAACATAAATCCTGTTATATCGCGTTTCACTGGGACTGGAATGCGCGACACATTCGGTGGTGGAATGACGAGGGACATGGACGTAGGGAGAAAAGGGGGTGGCATGTTCGTGCCAAAATGACGAACCATGATCGAAACTAGAATGAATGCGTTCTATTTCCACGTGAACTCGCCACGTTCTAAACTTAAACATGCTTGGCCGGCATTAATTTTAGTGAGGTCTGTCTCACTCTTTCTCTCGACTGGCGCCTCGAATCTCCGCGAGTTTTTGTCCCACCCCAAGAACCAGGTCGAAAAAGCGACCACCGTGAAGAGGTATTTCGACTAACGTAACAAACTTCTCTCTTCCTTGATTGTAGAATGTGTCAAGATGCAACCTGTGCCCTCCCTCTGTGGCGTCGTAACCGTTCTCCTTCATGTCCTGGCCAGTCTTACTCATGGTGAGCTTCTTTTTACATCTATTTAGTTTTTTAAATTGTAATTTCTGAGCTTTTATATTTTATTTTATTAATTCCGCTTCAACGTGTCGATAGGACAAAGACAGGAGCCAGGTGTGTCCTTCATCAGGCATCCTCAGCCCCTGGATGCACCCATAGGTGATGATATGAGTTTCGAATGCAACCTAAACCTCGGTGCTGATCATTTCTCCTGGCGCCACAGATTACTACACTCTGATAAGTGGTTGCCAATTTTTCACACACCCAGCAATGGTGGAAAGATATCCAAACATGTGGTGAAATTTGACAATGTGTCAAAAGCTGGGGATTACCGCTGCATAGCTTATTATGGTAAATTCTTGCACATCATTGAAATGCAATATCTATTGCAATATTGAAACTATATAATGTAATAACTGATTGTTGTTTCTATATTCTTATGCAGGTTCAAGCGGTTTAGCTTCTGATCCAGCAAGATTAACACTTGCTATGTTACAGAAGTTTTCTGATAAGAGTGACATTGTTATAAATGTTCCAGGGGGGAATACTGTACCTATAACATGTCCTGTGCCTTACTCAGCTCCAGAGGCCATTGTTCAATTTTATAAAGACAATAATCTTATACAAAATGTTAATATAGTCGGTAGCAAGACCATGGTTATTGAGAATGTTAAAGTATCAGACAGTGGAACCTATCACTGCACTGCTAACAATTACATAAGCTCGCAGATGTACTCTAGTAACCATAAGACCATCCTAAATGTACATACAAATACCAGTTTCCAGGCACCATACTTTGTCAAACAACCACAAACAGAGTACAAAGTTCTGCGTGGTAAGAACGTCACTTTGGAATGCTTTGGCGCCGGTTATCCAGTACCTTATGCCACATGGAGCAGATTAGGCAGTTCTTTGCCATCAAACTCTGTGAAAACCTCAATTGGTCTAACCATAATTAACGTCCAGCCGGTTGACAGAGGAGAATACGATTGTATATGGAATAGCAATGGTGCACACGTAAAGTCTGTGATTATACTGAAAGTAATGGAGGCCCCAAAGGTGACCAAACCGCCAAAGGCGTCGACGTTCTCTGAAGGCGGAGAACTGGAGCTCTCTTGCATGGTAACTGGTGAACCACAGCCAAAGGTCGAGTGGTTAATCAATGGAGAATCCCTTTCTCCTAGTGATAATGTGGAAATTAAAGGTTCCACGCTCCTCATTTCTGAGGTTGAAAAAAAACATGCTGGTATTGTCCAGTGTGTCGCCAGTAATGAGTACGGTTCTCATTCTGGTTGCGATTTGCTAAGAGTGAATCCTAAGCAGCACATTGGAGCAACCGAAGTGAGACCAGATTATGGAATCTCCAACTCAAGGCACAAGCATACCAGAGGTGGAGGAAGAAGGAGGAGCAAAGAGGGGAAACGCAAGGGCACTGGTAATTCGCAGTACAGTGCTAACATCTTTAAATGTATTAGTTAATTTTATTTCTTGTTTATTATGTTTTCTGTATTTTTTAGCGGTGCTGGTACCACCGAATCAGCCCAATGTTACAAGACTCTCAGATGTATCTGTAATGGTTAGATGGTCGGTGCCCGAGGATACGGGGTTGCCTATTCAATTCTTCAAAGTTCAATACAGAGAGCTTGGCCAAAAGATGAATGGCAAGCAAGCAAAGTGGATGACTGCGAACTCAGAGATATCTAATCATGTGAGGTCGTTCGAAGTAACCGATCTTCAACCTGACCACACCTACAGATTTAGAATAGCCGCTGTGTACTCGAACAACGATAACAAGCTTAGTCCTAACTCTGTGCGCTTTCATCTGAATAAAGATGGCGGAATAGAGTGCAACAAGATGCCTATACCTCTTTTAACGAATACTGAAGCTCTAGGGCCGCAGCAAGTGCTCCTTATTTGGCAAAATCAGGATAAATCAGCATATATAGACGGCTTCTACGTATACCACCGGGCTTCCACCTCAGCTGGGGATTATGTAAAGACTACTGTGGAAGGGAAGGACTCTTTCAATATAACCATTTCTCATCTACAACCAGATACAACATACGAGTTCAAAGTGCAAAGTTTTTCTGTGGGTGCTGCCTCAGAATTCTCACAAATTCTCAGACAGAAGACAAAGAAGCCTATTATTGCAAATGAGCATAAAGATCAGGATACCAGGACAGATCATGGCAGCAATTTAACGTTAGACAGTCGGGTAAGACCTGCAGATGATAAGAATGTGAATATGTACGCTATAATTGGTGGAGTTCTCGGTGGATCGACTCTTTTGGGTGGGTTAACTGCAGTAGCAGTGGTTTATAAGAGGACTAAGCACAAACAGAGCCGTGAATCTTCACAGAGTGAAGGTAACTTCCAGTTTTAGCAATAGAGTATTTTACAGAAGTCATATGAATCGTATAGAATAAGAAATAAATGGGTATTTAATTCTCTTTTTTTTTTTTTCGTTTTTAGGAAAACCTATAACAAATGGAAGAGTCATGAACGGTGGAGTTACTGACTCCAAAATAAACATAACTTCGAATCCATTAGCCGGTCTCGATACGTCAGAAGATATAATACAACCTAAGGTCGGTATTTGTAAATAGTAATATCAGTAAGATGGGTCTGTCAGAGGAAAAGAATGACTGAGGGCTGTGTCTATTTTAAAAACACACAAAATTATGCATCAGAGTTATTTCGTATTTAAAAAAAAAGTTACAATTGTCTACGGTCATTCAATTTCCCTATTCGAGTTGAAAGAAGTATACTAGGCGAACGTAAACACAATCTTAGTCGCGTATGTGGCTACCTCTGTACGCCTTTCCGATAATTTGTATCGCAACCATTTGTACTGTCGTGTGTGTGTTCTGTCGGTTTGTAATCCTGGGCGGAGTCCAATCTTAAAAAAGAATTTCAACTAAAAACTTGTGGAAAAAACGCATCATATCTTTGTCACTTAGATCATACACTACTGATATAGTCTTATAAAATAGTCTTAATATAATCAGTAAATAAAACGCACCCTAATTGGGTACACAAATAAATCTAATCACACAGTGTCTATAGATATAAGTGCTCCATTGCCAGCAGAAATTTTATCACGTTTAACTCCCCTAAACGTCCATCTGCTCTTCCGCACACTCGATAAATTCACATGTTCAGGCTCTAGGTGTGAAATTACGGTGTCTAACTGGACCCTCAAGGTCATTAATTAATTTGATGACCGATTAAGTTCTATTTCGATGGCTAGTAACTTGATACCGAGTCGAATAACATCTCTATCTTTTTCTTTTACATTCGCATTAATAATGGACTCCGTCGGGTTACAACGGTACGCCTTGAAAAAATGAAGATAGCGCCTTTTTCACATCGTGCTTCGGTCCGTTCTATTTTTTTTTCTTTTTTTTTTTTTACAAGCGACTACCATTTTTTTCCTCCGCACTATCGCACGCGCGACTTTACCTGTATTTACATTCGACTAACTAATTTCTGCTTTTCAGAACTATTTCGATATATTAAGGAGACTAGTCTTTTCTAGCTTTAGCAAATTGGTCGCGTGCTGCTCTTTAAAAAAAATTCTACTCGCATCTTCTCTGCACACTATATCTCTGGAGCCGCTTTTCTTTCGTACTTTCCGAACACCACACACGTACGTTACTTACCTACTACTACACTGCTGTCGTACTCGAGTGAGATCTGAAAGAAGCGAACGAACACGCATGTTTCTGCAACAGAGCGGACAACAATCGCCGATGGAAATGGCCTCGTTTCTAAACGGGCAAAACAACAACAGCAACAACCATAACAACAGCGACACCGCTGGAACTGACCAGTGACGCACACGTCGATATACTGAGAGCCCACTCTACTACAGGGATCACACTGCCTAATCGAGCAACGTCCCTGCGAACAACCATTTTGTGTGTCGCGTTTGAAATTATCTTACGGTACCAACATATATTTCCAAATGTTGCGGTAGACTTCTATAAAATACAGTATTCCAACGGTTCATCTAATAGTTATCATAATCTCATAAATTTGTCATTTTGTGGTGCTGTTTTAAAAAATTTAATTTTCGGATGTTTTATATTTCGCGCCAAACCACATGATGTCGTTTTCAATAAAGCGGCACAAGTGTGATGAGGATATTTACTGTTACAGTAAATCGGGGACGACTGTATCGTTTTCCGGTGCGATAGAAAATCCGTGAAAAAAATATGCACGAATGAATTATTGCTTCCAATGATGCTTCTTTTTTTAGTGAGACTTTGAACTATTACTTATTATATAGATTTTAGTCATCTTTTAGGGTTACAACGCACAAACTGTTACAAGACATTTACAGGGTGTCGTATAAAAGGTATGCTCAAGTGCTATCGACCGAGATCGATACCTTATCCTATGCATTCATTTTTAAGTTTTCTTTACATTTTTTTATTTCATGCGGTAAATATGAATTTTAACGCTCAAGATAGAATAGGAAATTCGTGCTCAGTCATGAAGTGGGTATAATAAAATTTGTAAAGTACCTGTTCGACGTCTTCGATTTCACTATCTTTTAGTCTCTATCATTTTTAGCTCTCTTTCGCGCTTTCTTTGTCTCGTACCCACTTGATGGTCGATGATTAACCAGTTTGGATGTAATTATTTTTTTCCCCAACGTTTACCTTTTTACTGCATACGCATAACAGTTTTATAGTAATTTTAATCCAGGCAGCTTTTACAAGTTACGTTTGTTTCCTAATTTAAATTAATTAGCGTCCATTATTATTTTTATGTTGTACATACGCGAGACATTAGTGATTACGTCTAATTAAGGGGCGAATGAAGTTGTGCCTGATGAAAAAGACAGCTGTGCTACGTGTTTTATCATCATCATCATCATTATCATCATCAACATCATTATCGGTGATGTTGAAATTTTTTGGAAAATCTTGGATTTCGATGAGATGAGAGTTTATTAGAATTTTTTGTTTTTGTTTTTCAAATTGTCATTATATCGTTATCGCATGAATCATGATTAATCATGTATTATTATTATTGAATATTGACAAAATAATGACTTTAACAGTCACCTTTATCAATTGCTAAATAGAAGGATAGAAATAATCCAATCGTACATCGCTAACAGTATTTGTTACATAATATTGAAATGTTTACTTTTAATAACAGTATTTTCCTAGCTTCGAAGTAGACGCAATAATTTCTTTTTTTAGTGATGAATATTATATTCCTGATGGTAATCAAGCTTTACGATCAACCCTGTATAAAAAAAATCCGAGAATCATATTAGCAAGCAAAAGCTACAATTTTTATTAATCCGAATTTCGATATCAAAAAAAAAAAACCGAAAAATCGTAAAAGCTTTTGTAAATAAGTATTTATAAAATTTTTAAACGTATTTCTTAGTATAACGTTAATTATGTAAATCTGTCGTATTCCTACACGAAAAAAGCAATCGTGGCGATCTATAAAGTTGAAAAAACAACCTGCAAGCAGAGATGAGAATGAAATTTTTTGTATATATTAGGATGGAGGTCAGATTTTATGGTGGAGCATGTGTGCCTTACATCTTGCCTATACAAAATAATGTTAAGACTAATTATTTATATATCTATATATGTATATCGACATTTTATGTACTTAATTTTTTTTTAATAAATATGCTCTAAAAAACCAACATCTGAGTTTATTTTGAATTTGAATTTTAGTGATATCTCTAGTGACTAGCTCCTAGTGTAAAATTTAGATATGGAATTTGAACATAACCTGTTATAAACACACGTGCAATATATTTAATCAACTCGATGAATAAGAACGGTGTGATGTCTGTTCAAAATGCTATACAAACGTTCACATCTATCATGTGTTCCTTAAATGGCATTGATCAGCAAGCTTTTTTATCATTTATTGCCGATAATTGGAAGCCTGAAGAAGTAAAAATTCAATCTCTTTCAAGGGGTATATATGTCACACTGATATTGTGTACAATACTATTGCCAAAACAGTAATTAAATTAACATTGTTCATAGGAGATTGTCACAAGAAATACAGTTCACAAGAAGAGCAATTAAAGAGTATAAAAAGAATTATTACTGATATCAGAGAGAGAGTACCATTTGATGGTATACTTTCATCAGAAAACATTGTACCACCAACAATTGGAGAGGTTTGCTATCTTGTAGAAAATAAAAGTGTTAAGTTTTTAAGTTAATCATTAGAAAAAAGGAATATCATAAGTTCCATAACTGTGCAGAATTCAGACTGTGATAATAAATCAACAAAGCATGTTGATGCATTTCTTTATGACAATAAGGAAGTCAATGAACTTATAGAAAATGGACAACTGGATAATTTATATTGTGTTGACTGTGGATCTAACAATGTAAAAGAATACAGTAAGAGACTCCTAATTTTTTTTTTCGATCTTTAATTCTATAATTAAAGAAATTAATTTGTTTTCAGACATCATATCACATTCTTTGTCAGTATTTGATATGTTGCATATATTTCATGGTGTTTTACCGCCTTTACAAGGCAAAACTCTACTTGATATAGGGTCCAGATTGGGCGCTGTTTTATATGGGGTAATTGTATTTACCCTTAAGTTCCATTTTCAAAAATTATATATACTATTTGAAAGTTTATTTTTTAGGCACACATATTCACATTTGCTAAAAAAATTATTGGAGTTGAAATGAATAAAGAACTTTGCACACTGCAATCTGATATAATAAAGAAATACAATATGAATGATCGTATTGAAGTTGTGAATAAAAGAATTGAAGAGTGTCCTGATATTATACAAAAAAGTGATATCATCATTATGAACAATCCATTTGAATTCTATGTCTCAGAATCTACACATATAGAAATCTGGAAATTTTTAAAAGCCAATATACAAAGAGGAACAATCCTGATTATCAGACCACCTATTGAAACCACTTTTAAAAGCCTAAAAACTGGAATATCCATAAATGAATGGGTAAAACCTTACAAGGCAGAAAAGACAGAAGGACTTGAAATATTTGAAGCATCAATTTTGGATCCTACTGAACATTCAAACATTCAATTTTATGAAGCACTATAATAAAACTACGTTACACATTTTAAAACGTATGATTTATTAAAAACAAGTATGATTTTTCTATATAAAAGAACTAGTAAAAACTTATTAATATATTAGCCATGAACTTCGTGGTATCTCGTCAATTTTCACGGTCGAACCGATACGATTATGGAATCTGACAAAAGTTATTCGTACAGGTGTAATCATAATACTGTCTCTTGCGTTAGTTGTAGGCGAAAAGCTTCTCTTCTAAGAGAACCGATTTCAATGCAATCGATCCCCTCCTTTTTATACAGGAACTCGAGTATAGGTAGTCGCCGCGGAGTGGTCAAGTTCAAATCTCGAGTTCAGTCGGCCATCAGCTGTGATTGATGTACAATCATTGCATATACACTGCTTTTCTCTATTACCACGATTACAAATTAATACCCATGGATGACGAGCGTCGATAAACGTCGGGAACGTTCGGCTGAATTGTTCGAATTCTGATTACAAAAGTCAGATCATTCCGTGGCGTAAACGGGTTCAAAATTTAACATGAAAATTTCTTTTTCTCCGTTCATATTTTGGTCGCATTCTCTAACCTTTTGCATTGAAATCGTTTGTAATCAATTTTATTTTATCGATCCAGAATAAAATGCAGAATACGACAACGAAATGGACAGGTAAGAGACGTACAATGAAATTAAAAAATATAAAATAACAGATGTATCCTTCTTCCTTTTTATACACCTTTGTAATAGTATGTATTCTGCATGAATCTTTCCTAATAATTTAGTCGTTTAAATACTATTGAGTTATTTCAAAAAAAAGATTTTGTATCTATAAGGTAATTTTTCTTCTTATCTGAAATTTGACAAATTATTCACTAAGCACTGTCCACCTGGAAATTAATGCAAACATATGATATGTGGTATTGCTTATTCGGAACGAACGAGTCATTAGCCTTGGACCGACATTGACCCGATTTCGACACAAATATGAGCCTGGCTACTAATTTCGCCTATAACCTTCCTTTTCTCGTGTCATATTCGAATTCCCAAACTAAAATCTTACGAAGTCTTCTCCCCGCTAATTCATCAAAATCTTCCCTCATTAGCAAGTATCAAAAGCGATATTTACGGATGCTCTTATCTCTGTTTCTCAAACAAGATCTGTTTTACTATACAGTGTTAGATTTATGAAAATAAACAGGAAAAACAAATTCATAAAACATTCTTTACTTCCAGTGATATACTTTTAGACATACATATATGCAATTTTATTTATTCGCGTCACATTTTGTTTTCACCGGTTAAAAAAATATACCGAGAATCCTGTGTTGCAATCTTATCTGCCCTCCTCAGGGTCCGATTTTGTGCATAATTAACAGGCATTCATGATAAAAAAAAAACGCTTGGGCGATATTGAGGAGCGAGAAAAAGAGATGAAGAAAAAAAAGTGCATAATTCTGCTCGTTGTTGCGGTGCGCATGATTATTTCGTACAATGAACACAGTCGAACGAAACGGTTGCAGCACAGATAGGCTCAAGTGGCCAAGGGGCACTTGAACTGACGAGATAATGGACCGATTGTCGAGAAAGAGAAAGAATGAAACGATACCGAGCAGTATACGCGCCGCCGGTTGCTGCAACCGTGATCATTCAATCGTACTTTCTTGTTTCTTTGCCTTTGATGACGCACTTGTGACGTCAATCGAAGGAGCAAGAAGCAACCCTGGCATACCTTCCATGCATCTCTCCCTCCGCATTTCTTCGACCCGGATATACGGTCCTTGACTCGTCGCTTCTAGTGAAACGCGCTTTCGTAAAAAATTATTTTCGACCAAAAACAAACATATTATTCGTACTCTTTTATATATTTTGCGATTAGAATATTTAGTTTAGCTATTCATCGATTTATTATCGATTTTCGAAGCTTGACTCAAAAAATTTGTTGTTACACTGACAGGGGAACAATGTGCTTACTTATTTTCATGGTTGTTGCAGTTTTCAATTACGAAAAACAATATAGAATTGTAGCAATGATTTCGTATGGGGAATAGCGACGACTTATGCGTAATGGTATAATTCCGAGATTAGATAAGCGCTCGTAATGACGGTGTTGGTATTGCAAAAATTTATGTTGCTTAGAATGTACTGCTATAAAGTCGCTTTATAGTTGTATTCTTTTACGGATCTGTAGAATTAAACGCGACTTGTTAAACAAAGTTTCTTATACTCATGGGTCTATGGATGTTCTTGACATCATTCTCCAAAATGTATTCCAAACGAAACGATTAGAAAAATATAGAAACCGTATCCATCAAAATTCATTGTCCAAATTCCTTTTTCGAGTCACATGTTTTTCGTTTTAGTCAGACGCTTCTGTCAAACGACATCATTCTTGCGAATCGATCACAAAACAACGTCGCGACCAACGTGAGAAGAAATCCTTTGAAGAAGAGGGTCAATTTCCTGACGAATATAAATCTAACGTACACATCGAACGTCGAAGAAGATCAAATCTACGAAACTAAATACGATCAACTTACGAATATAAAGAATTCTAAACAAAAAAAAGATAATTCAGAAGATCACAATAGGAATCCGTCTAAACCGAATTGCTGCCGATTATTCAAACCGGGTCAGACCATCAGGCTGCGTTTCCCATCTATCTCTCACGTGGTCCACGGAACTGAACATGGCGGCCTCTACTACCGTCGACGCCGCGGCCCCGATTGGTTCAGAGTCAGTGCGCGATGCGTCTCCCGTATTTCAAATCGAGGCTCCAGCAACCGTATATTGAGAGGACGATGCGTATCCTCTCGACGAGGCGTTCGATGTGACGTCCAACGTTCCTCGGCGTCTAAGGCAAGACAATTGAAACAGCTGGTACGCGGGCAAGCTTTCGAGAAGGAATCCAACGTCGCCGCCGCGGAGGAACCATCACGGAAGCAAAGTGTCGACCCGTTGTCCTCGAGCGTGCAAATCTCGCGAAAACGGCGTGTAGGCATCGTGGAGAATCAGTACGTCGCCGCAAACGACGCCGGTTCGTCGGTATGCGAGCTGGTGCGTGGCCTCGAACGGTTGCTCGGTGAGGAAGACGAAAGAATGAAGTCAAACAAGCAACAGGGCAGTGAGGAGAGCATTGTCGACCCAATAGAGGAAAACGAAACCTACGACGAATTCGACACGGTCAGGATGCCGGTTGTGAGATCCCTCAGCAAAAGTCCACAGAGCGATGAGGGTATCGAGACAGATTCTGACCGTAGAAGAGGCTCGGTAGCTCGTTGCTGGAGCCTCGATTCGGCCGCAGCCAGTGACGAGGATACGTCGTTGGCCACGCAACAACAGAGGCGGCACAAACTACGGGTCACTAGATGTTGTAGCTCCGACAGCGCGGTGCTAAGCGACGAGGATCAAATAAAAGGTGAGGGGGATAGTATCATGCCACCTTCCAACGGATTGGGGGGGATTCGTGTTAGAAACACGATTCCTGACCACGCGTGCTGTGTCAATGACATCATCGTTCCTTTCTTTTTTTTTCTTTATCGTTCTGATGACCTGTTTGTTTTTTTTCCGTTCCAATGACGGCACAATTAAAAGTCTTAAATCGTCTTTTTTTTTGCTTGTACCGTGTATAGATCTGAAATTTAGAATACCATTATGTCAGTGACATATAACTTATAAATATTTTAAAAGAAAAAATAGACTTATTTGGAATAGAAATTTATGAACAAATGTTTTACAGGATGGGACAGCTCAACCATGGTGGAAGGCAGTGAAGTTGAGCACAATGAGGGAAGACCAAGATATTGGAGAACACCAAGTGTGGTGATCAGTGATTATTCAGATTACTCTTACTTAGATGAGAAGCTTGAAAGGAGTGATCTGGATCTTGAGAAGTATGAGGGAACTAGTGGAACTCCCAGCCAAGCAAGTAGCTGCTCTTGCTTGGACTGTGATGAAATACGTGAATCTCTGGATAGTCAGTCCCTACAGGTGTGTCGTAGTAGACGATACTCAGACTCTTGCTGCATATGTCTTGATTCTATGAATGCCACTACTATAAGGTACTTATCTCTTAATTCTTTCATTCTTCTGAATCATGGTTAACATTTCAATAATGGGATCTTTGTACAGAAACTTCAATGAGCCTGGAAACAGAAGAAATTCTTGTCTGGACTCTGCTGATACCTACTACTCTAAGCTCAATACGCAATTCACACAGTACACTCCAGAAAGTTCATCAGAACTTCAAGAGAAGACCAAGGTAGATTTTTTGGACATTCCACCAGCAAGAAAAATCTCAGACTGCTCGACCACGTCTAGTCTTAGCGGGGACGAGTCTGATGTTACGGAACTACATCAAGTGAAATCTTCCAAGGTGAGTCGGGACATTGAAAAGTCATTCTTTACCTATCAAGCTCAGGATAAGAGTGTGTAACGCATTGTCTAATGCCAGGGGACACGTCGATGATTGATTTTCCCATTTATTTTTACAATGTCGCAAGTAGACCCGTTTCGAGGAAGTTTGCTTATCAGCGTCGATAGCTGAAGCTATTTTGAGGGAGAAAATAAATTGCAGGAAAAGAGAAAGAAATGAACAAGCGATAAGTAAAATTTACGCATGTCCATTGAACGAGCTTTTACCTAACGCTCTGACGTACGTCTATTCCAGGTGTATGAATATTTCAATGTTAGACCGTAAGAAAATGCCTATGTTTAGCACGATAGAGTACCACCACCACCACCACCACCACCATCACCATCACCAGACCACCAACCACAAACACATTGTTGTCTCGATGAACACGCACATAATTTATCTTACGCAACATCACGCTTCTTGTGCTCCAGTTCGCGAACAAACGGGCTGTTCATTCGTCGTCTACTACAGAATTCGTCACGATATTTAGAGAACATTAATGAATCGGCTACATGTCTGCTCATGGATCAACTTTTATCTGTTTGTTTATTCCTTCTTGAATAATTTTTCATTCTTCTATTTTTAACTCATGGTTTTTTTTTTATAAAGCTTTGGTGTTTGTTCAAACGATTACATATTTTGATAGGAAAAAGTTGAATAATTCGATGATGTTTTTAAAAGACTTGTTTTTGAAGATTTAAAGCGGTTGAAAATTGTTATTCCTATTGAGGAAGGTTCACGTAAGAGTCTGGCAGACGGAGGAGGCAGAATCTGTTATGCATACTTCTTCTTTGTACGTACAAACGTGCATACTTGTCTTTATCTACCTACTCATTTAACATACGGATCAACGTGTTTACAAACCCGTTGCGCACATGTACGTTCGCTTTGTGCATTCTTTGCGTGGGTTCAACCGATGTCCATGTTATTAATATGTTCCAACAGACTGCAACTACTGTGTACAATATTTTCTATTCCTTTTTTTCTTTCTCATAAACTTCAGACATATTAATTCGATTAATTGAATGATAAATATTAAATATTCCAATTGAAATCATTAAATATTTATAATATATTCCTGGAGAATCTTTGAAAGAAAAACGTTCAAATCCTACCATACCTCCTTATTAAAGAAAATTTATAGATTTTGTTTTACCTCTAAGCTAAAAGTACCCATGGTTAAAAACACGAACATTGAAGTAGTCTGATTATCATATACAGAGGAAAAACAGAGCTCTATTCATAACACGTCGCTATAAATTTTACAGTTCTTCTCTGACGCCTTCGCGGATTTTCTCTTTCTCATACATAGAACATTATCACCACAGCCAGCCAAAGAATTTAATCTCCATCCATTGCACAAATTGCATAAATCTACAAGTCAGATGAAACCTTCCAAATCAAGTTAAACATGCTTCTACCATTATCTATAACTATTTTTTTCAACACAACATTATTGTCGTCTAACACTATCCATTCCAGAAGACTTCATCCTCTATAAAAATCAATCTTCAACATCTTCACTTATGGAAATCATCACAAATAAGTCATGCAACTCATCTGAAAACGTTCAAAGCATTCAGAAATTCCAGAAGACTCCGTTCTTCAGCAAAATCCTTCTCCAATTTCTCCACTTATGGAAATCATCACAAAGACGTGAAACTCTTCTGAAAGCGTTCAAAGAGTGCGACTTGTACTTTCAAATACCGTTCTATTCTGTGCTGTACTGCATTCAGCTGCAAAAGTGGAAGCCACGACACCTCTCGAGTCGTTTCTACCACAGTGGTCGCGGTAACAGGGATCAATCAGTCAGTCGGTACAGCGATTTGCGGTCAGTCAGTCGGCGGTACGGGTTTCTAGGGGATCTGTCGGCCAGTGTCAGCCCCGTGGTGCTCCCCATAACGCTCATTGTCATTGTCAGAGTGTGTAACGCGCGGTTTTGTCCGCGGGTTCCGTGGCTGACCGCCTCTTGACGACCAATCGGCCGATGACTCGCTAATGTTTCGAGAGAATTGCAGGTGTCCCGCTCTGAAACACTTCTAATTGCAGGAAAGAGGTGTACAAACGGTTGGAACGTTTTCAACAGAGGTGAAACGAATTTTTTCCACTCACAGAGGAAGCTCACTGGTCCAGTGTAGAAAGAAATTTTAAAAAATCTCTGTGAAAGTGTAGAAGCTTAATGTTTGTTGTTTCTGATAATTACGTGGAAGAGGCTGCGTGGTAAAACGTGATTTTTAAATAAACCTTCTGTGTATATTATGAGTGTGGCCTCGATGGAAGGTATACTTTGGATATTTTTATCGCATGGAAGTATATTCGCATGAATTAAAACTGGTGGTGGAACGCGAGGATCAGTTTCTGTTCAATTGTTCTTCACCTTTGAGGCCTTCTAGATACTTTGCTCTTTAGTAAGATCATCCATAAATCACATAAACTGAAAGTTTATAATCTAGTTATATGTCTCTTCTTCTTTAACAAAATCTTCGCTTTTAAAATTTGCAACTGTAAGAATCATTTTAACTGAGATGATCGTACATTATCTCTCTTAATAGAGTGTGGAAGTGGTCTTTAAGGCAGATCGTTCCTCAAAAGAACAAAACAACAGAGATAAAGGTGTAGCTGTCAGGTTTTTCGTTTGGCTATCGTCTAGTGAAGCTCAGTAACTCGCTTTGTTCGCGACCTGCTGTCATCAGATAAACGCAGACTTCCTAGAAGGTGTTTCGCGAGACCACGAAAACTTATCGTTAAAATTGCCACGTGATAAAACGAGTTGTAACGTCCCCGAGATTTAGCAATCGGCCAGTGTTTCGTTCACGACCTGTACACGCAGCCATGCGACTTAGCACGCTTCCTACAATCGCGTTTCCAATGAAAATTTTGTGTTCCAATAATTGTACGCGCATTCTAATGCACGCTAGGAAGCATCGCAGGTTTCGTGGACGTGCTAATAGTGAAATACATTCAGTGAACTCGTTAAAAATTGATCCTAGAAATGACGCAGAGCTCAGTCTTGAAGAGATCCTTCATAGGAACGTCGATCGAGATTATTACAAGTTATTTCCGGTGAGTCGTTTCGTTTAAAGCTTCGAGAGAATATTAATTTTTTTAATATTTAAATACAAAAGATTATCGAACGTTGAGACTGATTCTAATACGGTCACTGTGTGATCTCACTTTCTACGCATCGGATGACCCACAAAAATAAGTATTCAGGGATGTAACAGTCATAAAATAGGAGAGTATCGTCCAATCGTAGAGGTACACGGCTCGATTCTAAAGTAGATAAAGAAAAGATAAAAGCACATGTTTATTTCGAACTTCGACTTTTGTTTCGGTCATTTTCATAATAATTCAGACAACAAACATGCAATCAATAATTTTTATCTACCTATATTCAAAAATGTCATTTTTAAGTTTTTCCAATCTCTTTGTAAATTTACATTCCTTTCTGAAATCTTCTAGACGATCAGGATTAGAATCATGTATTACTGGTCAATGAGACCGATAGGCAAATTGCTCATTAAATATCAATTATCAAACTATGACTGCATTTTATCGTAGTTACGTATCAGAGATAGAGAAAACGATCATGGCAGGAGATTCGCGGCGCAGGGACTGTGTCAAACGCGTTATGAATAAAACATTGCGCGGCGTGACTGAAAATAATATTACGGTTGAAAATTCCGCTGCTCGCCGTTGTGGCCTCTCGCTTTTAAAACGTTACGCGGCCTGCTTCTCTTCCGTGGATTGACCCGAAAAAGGCGATGGTTCGCCCTGCGCCGCTCACAGAACTGTAGCTTGACCTTTCTTCGTGAGAGAGAAAGGAAAATCGTGCAAACGCTCGCGTGTATTGATCCTTTTTGTTTACCCTGTCATAGCACAGTGTATTTTTTAGGCTATCAAATGTCACCCCGGGGTGTTTCAAAGTAAATAGTTCTGCAGAAATTCATCGAGATACTTCCAAGTACATACTATGTATCTAGTTCAGGGCTGTAAAATTAAAATGTTCAAAAGAGAAGTTAAAGAAGTTTCATATTTGCAGTAATGAAAATCAGTACGGGTTAATCAGTCCTGTTGAGTTTATGAAAGACCTCAGTTTGCCCATCCAAGGTTAATTTTTTTTTTTCATCTTACCGTGTGTTCATTTTCAAAATAAAGTCAACGACAAAATTAACCTAAGAATTATCTGATATTACTCGAGGCAATCGTAAAACCTACGTCTTCTTCATCTTGTAGAAATTGGAACGGTACCACGCGATTCTTGTTGACAACAACAAATTCCAGATACCACCTCCCACAAAATGATAATCGTGATAAGAATAAGTAACTCGTTGCTTTTATCATGAAGAAAATATCGATGAGGGAAATCTTTATTTTAATCGCATAAAAATTACTACGATAGATCTGTAGGGATAGGGATTTCAAAAGCGCCATTTTACATTATATCGAACGGTTCGAGATTCTTTTAACGGCTGCTCGTGTTTTCGATTCGTTCGTCGACCTGAGAGGAATATTTATTGAGCAATCTGTCTATGCAGTTCCTTATCCACCTTCTTGGAAGATTACCAATCCCCAGGCCTGACATGATCATTTATACGGTTGAGTTATTGATCGACCGGATCATAGAACCGCCGATAGCGATGTTTCCACATCTGGATCATCGATAAAACCTCGTTTTTTTCTTCGTTTCTCTTTTCGAATATGACATCTGCGTATCAGATCGGAGGATTAATGGTTAGGTTAGGTCGGCTGATAGATAGAAATGCCATCTAAGTGTTTCACGGTATGCTAAGTAGCTTTAGATTATTCCCTGTCATCGTTTCGAATTTAGATTGCTTATCTTTTGTAAATTTTATCAGTATTCGTATTTCTCGAGTGTACACACTATATAATGTTGTCTCTAAAAGCCTGATCAAGCTCCTTTCAGCTTCTTTATCCATCGGGTTTTTATTCATTTTTGCACAGCACCTTAAAAATGGCTGTTAATGGAAGTATCCTATAAAGTGTATATCAAAAAAGGTTAAAACGACGTGCATTTACGGTATCAAGGACCTAGGCAAATACATTACGTCAGTTGGCGAATCGAATACTTGGTCATTATGCAAGCGGACGATACGAAGAGGATGTAATCGGATACCTTTTGTTTCTCGGTCGGTTAGATGATCCGGTTGAGCTTTAACTAAAAGAGATGCTTAAACATTTGTATTTACTTTCTTGAAACATAAATATCGTATAGTATTTTTATATTCCTATAGTATTATTTTTTGCAAAAAAATTATTTTCGAATTAAGAGCTTTCTCGTAGAGACTAACAACGACGAATGGCAACAGATGTCAGGAAAAGCAAAGGACCATCAAGATTACCACCTGCACGTTCGCGATCAAATGACATATACTGTGCACGTGTTGCGCGCCATATACGCGATAGAGCAACCGACTGGCAACAGGAAGCTGTCAATTCGGGTCAGTAGAGGAAAACTGTGCTATCGGGCCTGTTTCAAGCATGCTGTTCCCGATCTTCCATGTCCTCGTGCTTTTCTCTTCACCCGGCATTAATATCTAACAGAAGTGATTTCTAACATTTCCTTGACGTGAAATTTGTTGAGTTTCGTGAAATCGCCGCCAGAATATCCTCAGGACGAAGAGAGATTTTTCTTCTTAGGCGTTTCTTTTAATTCTCACTAATTGAGTCATGTTACATAAAGCAGGGATCGAGTTTACGGTGTCACTTTGTGTTTGTTCGAACGACTAAAGTTGTTTGAAGTTGTTTGAACGTAAGTTGGCAGAAATTGATCCTCGCCGCGGTACTGCCGCGGCTTTAATGGAAGCCTTGATCGCCTCAAGGCCGACGATGTGTTGTTAGGGAGAAGGAAGGTTGTATTGGCTAGTGACAAGAGTTCACAGGTTGTTTGTGAATGGAATTGAACAGTGAAAGGAGTCGAGAGTGTCACTGTTCAACCGAAAAGTGAATCAGTCAGTGTCATTGATCAATGGGGTGAGTTTTAAGGTACGTTGGTTCACGTTCTTCCATAGTACAAACTGTGCGAAGTGTTATTGTGACTTTACATGGACCAATTGTGTATGAGTGTTATACTATCTTCGTATCTTTATTCTCCTTTAATTGTCAAGAAGAGGATTTAAAATCTAAGTGGTTCTAAGAAGAAAGAAATTTGAGACCCAACAAGATTCAGAATTTAAGGAAATTTCGAAAGATATAATTTGATATCCAAAGCAATCCTCAAAACATTAGACTACAAGAAATTTCGACGCCAAGAGAGCCTAGAAAGAGGATCTAGAGAATTCAGGATCTCAGAGAATGTAGAATCAAAGGAACGTGAAATTCTAAAAATATTAGAGCGCTAAACATTTCGAATCGAGAAATCCACACTTAACGCTTACAGAAGGAATTCCCTGAAATATTTTCTAAGGTCATGCACGTGGATGGCTCAAAAATAAGAAGAATCTGAATTGCAAAGTGACCCTGCGAACCATAAACCCACGCGAACCGGGCAGAGTGGAGTGAACCTCCGTTAGGTAACGTAAATCACCTTAACAGATCATCCAAACAAACATGGATCAAGAAAAGAAAAACGAGGCTGAAAATTCATCTCGTCCCTCGACGACGCCAACTTTACCCATATTATCCGCTCCACCAACGTTAAATCTAATGGAGCAAATTCTTCTAGCCAAAATCGAGAAGCAGAACCTACGTGAAGATGATCGTGAAACGGACATGCTAGTGACAGGAAAGAAAAAGAATTTCCTATTAAGAAGAACTGATTCCATGGACAGTCAGAACAGTGCCAGTACATATAATTCATTCCTATCTAATGATTCAGCGTCCAGTAGTAATTTTTACTGCAAATGCGATGATTGTCTGTTGGGGATCGTTGACAATTATCAACGCAGTCCATCATTGCTCGGTAGGAAGAAGGTAATTTCAGATTTCTATTTATAGATAAGCTTTCCTTGAGAGTCTCATGAGAATATTTTAATCCCTTCTATTAATCTTTCAATATCTAACCATTTTTAGAATTATCAATGGTGTATGAGTGTGTGGGTTATGGAATAAATTGTATTTTTTGGTTGTGTAAGTAAATCAACTACTCTTCCATTGCTACTTCTATTTACATAGCCAGCATCATTTTAACCGATTCTTCCCTCCAGGCACACCTCCACACCTTTTCCTCTTTAATTACCACCTATCTATCGTTAGGCAAACACTTTAACGGGGCGAAGCACAACAGAAGGATTGCAAATGCCAGAGGGGAGCTACCATAAACCCATGAACAATGGATCAAAACGATATCTCAAGAGCTAACTGCGTCGTTCAACGTCTCAATCGACATTAACGGGTTACAAAATCAGAAATAATCGTCATAAACTGCCTAGAGGATCACTTCACAGTTTCGAAATCTATCGATATCGTTTTCACTCTCATTTTAAACGCCTGGGGTCAATTCACCAGAGTAATTAAATGCTATCGTCGACACGGTGATCGATTAGAAAACGTGGATTAGCTAATCGGCTGATCGATAGGTCTAAATTCTTCCAAGTCTCTCTCTCTAGACACTTGTTACTTTTTTCCACTTAAGTTCCTCGCGTTTCTGCGATTTTATGGTGGTCTACAAGTCGAGAGGGTCGGTTCTAGCTCAATTAGTGGCCGTTCCCTTTTCGTCTTGATGGCGAAGTTACCTAATAGGTTGTTCTGGTTTTCTTCAAAAGCGGTACGTCGACACCAGGCTTGGATCCCTCGGCCAATTAAGTTAGAAAGCACTTTTGGATCGTTGTCGATGGAAAAGTTATAGTGTAACATGGTTCTCAAGCGCAGTTTCGTCGACGAATGCAAAGTTCGGGGGCTGTGACGCAAGTAGGCGTTTACTGACGTAAATCTGTTTTTTATGGCGTGGGTATAATAGGGTTCATAGTACATTTTTATCTTCCTTTATATATATATAAGTAGAAGTAGAGGAAGTTTTCACGTGGCTGGTTGATAGAATATTTTACATTCTCTTTGATTCGGATAAAAATTACTTAAATAGTCTCTTTATAGGCAGAGGAAAATATGTTTTTTATAGCATGGGTGTAGGATAATAGACTATATTCCTTCTTATCATTTCTTTTTATAATGAAATGAAAGAGAGTTCCTTAAAATGTCGAACTTAAAAATTTTCTCTCATTTTTTCATCTAGATTAAATTTATCTTTTTTATTCTTCGAAGGAAGCACAATTCCTCGACAAAATTTATTAACCTGACGTCCACTCCATTGCCACTTAATTGTCAAGCTGCGTCCATTTTTACAAATCGAAGTGGTTTTCACGACAAGCGAGCCTTGGACCGCGTTATCATGTTTTTTTTCTCGATTGCATCGCATCTGGGTCAAGGGTTTCTCGCCTTGGATTCTTCTCTTTTTATTTCTTTCCGATCCAATACCTTTATTGGACTCCTTAACACTCGTCAAAAAATTCCTTTAAGTTGCTTCCCATCGACATTTTTATCTTCTTCAGGGGGTATTCTCGTTTCACGGCTTTCAAAATAGACAGCCTTCGTGATTTTTTCTTAAGTAGAAAGGTACACTGTATAATTTCAATCATTTTACAATGTGTTTATGAGTTTTTATGTTTAATGTATACAAAATTTGGCTTAAAAAGAATCAATACGTCTGAAGTAATGGCAGTTTGATCTGGCCTGGATAGAATGGACGTTCAGTGATGGTGAGGACGATTTCGTTCTTCGTATTCATATGAAACGAAACACGAAATTATTTTTATATTCAGAAAGGTTTTCTTTATCGTCCTTACTAGAATCATTAATATCTGATAACGTAAAAAAGTATGACAACGTGGTAAAACAAGCAGTTCAATTTTTGACGAACTTTTTGAATGTCAATCTAACAACAAAATTAGAAATTGTTCATAAATTTTTGCAATTCTAGTACGGACGATAAAAAATTCATTCACAAATTGAATACACATATAGGGTTTTTGTCGTGATAACAATAGAATTTTCTTATGCACGTTTAATCAACAATTTCTGGTCCATAAAGCATTCCTTCCTCCTGCAAGTTTGGAAGCGTCGGATTCTCAGTGCTTAGACCGGTCGATCCGCTCTTCATCTCTTTGTAAAACGTATGAATGGTTCTCTGTCCCAATGGTTATGCCCCTAACTACCATCATGTTTAACACTATGTTTACGGATATTTAACTTTAATCTTTTTATATTAACTTTAACTTATAAATGAAACTATGTGATATTATATACTTATATAAAATTTCTAATAAGCATAAGTGGTAGGAGAGAAATGTAAACGATTTCTGTAATTTTCCTCGTGAAATTCGAAATGCGTCAAAATGATGCGTCCCGTAAACCTAGTGTTAAAAAGGGTTTGAATACGTCATAAAAATACAAGTCGACAGTTGGGTTGTAATTTCAACAGTATTTTTTCCCGAACGAAGATGTTTCGGAGCGAAAGTCCAAAGCAACGAATTTAAACTTTCATTGTTATTTTGTGTGTTGCGTTCCAAACATCTCACCAACAATTCATTGTACGACAGATCCTCATAAATGGGTATAATAATTTTGCAAACTTCTTTTGAAAGTGTTTTTTAATGATGAAAACTATTCAATGTTCCTGCACATTTTGCTTGATGAAATCGCGTGCACTCGGCTTCAAACCTTTGTAACTTTCATACTTCTGAAGATTTCTGGAAAATTCTTTGACATACTTTTTCTAGAAGAATCGTAGAAATTTTATACCTAAACAGAAAATATCGATTTTTAGTCCCAAAACATGGGAATACCTCCTTAATATTTTCTTCCCCTTATAATTCATAAAAAGTTAAAAGAAGAAGTGTACGTAAAAAAACAAATGTACACTGTTTTAAAGAAAAATTCCAAAATTTATACAGAGAACGTTTATGGTTCAAGTGTTACATCACAATTATTGTGGACGATATTAATCGTGAGGAGAAAGCGGTGGCGCGCGTGTTAACCCTGATAATAACGGGCACGAATTTATGAATATCGTAAAATTTCCATAAAACGTCAACCGTGCACGAGCTGAACTCGCGTCGAGACCCAATTTCTGCACGGGTTGCGCAACTGAGCGTGTCAAGCAGCCACGAGCGCGCTCGAATTCATCGTTTATCGTCGAACACGTGAAATTGAATAATTAAGCGTCCCGTTTAAAATCATTTGCGCTTGTTTGATGCGGTGCGTGCGTGGGAGATGTTCTTAATAGAGAAACGGAGAGAATCCAGTGGCAGAAAGGAGAAGTTCATGAGCAACGTTGAATCCAATCGAAATTACACGTTTCCTTGCAAATCTTCTTTTTTATGAGCCTATATCTTAAATGGAAATATTTCAGTCAACCTGAAGGCTGTAAAGTAACAGAGGATTATTTGTTAATGTAGTTACGTGTAACCTTAAAAATTGAAAGTTATTGAATTCAGATGGTTCTTTTTATAATAAATGTTACCTAATACCTGGTACTGTCATTTTTCATCTGAAAATATAGAATCTAGTATAATAAGAAAAAAAATTTTGAGAAAATTTTAACCTCTTGAAAAAATTCGGAGCAACCTTGAACTGAATAAAAAGAGAAAGAATGAGGCAAATATGTTATTTGTAGTATGTACATGTAAACAATTAAGTTTTCTTTATCACTGTGAATTAAGCGATTGGAATTAATGGAAAAGCCCGTGGAGAACGTTACTTCCGGTCAACCAACAATGCCCGTCGAACTCCAGATCGTCCCATCGTTTCGTCCACTCCTGATAATTCCGCTAATGACGCTCGCGAGCGCCAGTTAATTAGTCGATGACGCATTTCGATCGTCATCTAGTCTACTGGTTTGCCACTTCGCTGAATTTACGCCTCTTTTCAACGAGAAAAAGTTGCTCCACTCTCCAATAGCCATTCTTTTCGTGAAATAAACAGCAAATGTAGTGTCCATCGCGATTCCGTTGAATTCGATTATCGATTTATCGATTTCAGATCGTAACGATCGCCGTGGCGTTGCTCGAGGTCGAAGATCACGATATTGCTCGATGATCGTTATTCCGTAAATAAAAATGTTGGTTTCAAAGTGTGTATAGCAGAATTATTGTATTCGATCAATTAACCAAATGGTTGTGGTTGTGCGAGGAAGAGATTTATACGGTAAAGGTATTTGGAAGAAGAAAGAAATAGTCAGAGGAGAAAGTTGATAGTCATTGTGTAGGTGATTGTGTAATTGGTGAAGTAAAAAGAGTCTTCTGTGTTATTGAAGAGTTCGAGATGCTAGTCAAGTTCTTTTCCAAGATAGGTGTGCAGTGTGCTGAATTTAACGTGAATTGAAAATCTTGAAATCATCTTGCTTTGAAGATAATAAATTTTATAACCTATCACAGAATAGATTATCCTTTTTCCAAGTAGACTAAAAATATTAATTCAAAAAGTACAACTATTAAATTCTTCAAGGTAATACAGAATCATAGAAGTGGAATCTGAAAACGATCGTTGCATCACGCATCCGTGTGAACATATTAATGGTTATCGGTGTGTGCACCGTAAGAGGAAGTCACTTAGATCCGCGGGAGCGGACGTGCGATAAGATTCGCTCGCGGAAGCAATTTTCGCTTGATAGCCCGGTCCAGAGAAACACCGCAGACGTATCGCTTATGTAAGAGCGGCTGATAGACCAGGAGCACGTGCTCACGATCTTGCCACGCCGCTTAAAGTAATCAAATGGACAGCCTGTGTTCCAGTGAACCATGCTGCAATGCCAATTTACTCGAATTCATGGAACTCTTAATGAGTAAATTAATTTAGAAGAAATTGCAAATTAAGTAATTCCATTTGTATCTAGTTTACGAGAAAAATTTCTCGTACAGTAGTATTTCTGGAAATTGCATTTTCTAGGAAGTTTTTGATGAGTCAGTTGATTTGCAAAAAATTATAAATTGAAGAATTCCACCTTTGACTAATTCATAGGAAACGATCATCACACAAAGGTACTTCCGAAAGATACATTTCCAATGAAGTTCACGATGAATGAATTAATTTGAAGAACTCTAACCTCAATCTAATTTACATAAAAACTTTATGACACAGAGATATTCCGGAGAATTAAATGTCCTAAGAAGTAGTACACCAATTTACTGAATAAAAGGCTGCGCTTTAAGCTACTACCGTTAATGGTAGATCGTTATTCCTAATAAAGACAGCAATAGTGATTGCAAGCACGAAGGACAATGGCATGCGAGCAACGCGAGGAATTTGCGAGTGAAACGAACGTGGATGTATCGCGACTAGAAAGTCTCACCTTGGTTTTTCAGCGAGGTTGCGTAAACGGTGTACGATTTTTCGGAAAGTGCGTGAAAATTTGATAAAACACAGTTTGACCACGGTGATTCAACGTTGTGGATTTGACTGTGATTCTTTTGTAAACAGTCATGGTGTCTGGCTGTTTGAAATTCGATACTGGAAGGTCCGTTACCCGCATCGGTGGAGTGTGATTAATCGCACGGTAAAGGAACGAGTAACGACTGACTGGTTTGACAAGCTTCTTGGAAGCTGGATAATCTCCTTGTATTTATATGTAGATGCATGGAACAAGAGGTTCTGTCTTGTGGCGTCTTGTAAGGAAGAGATTGATGAGAAATGAAGATTGAGAAATTGAAGGATATTTAAAGCGTATAGCAGCTGAAGTTCTATTGACATAAATTATAAAAAGTTAATCAACAAACCTATTTTTTTGTAATAATTATTTTAAGTATACTTCAATGAATACTACGTAACAACAAAACGTAGTAAAAAATCTGTAAGAAAATTAGAATGCTTATTTATAAAGGAGATGTACTAAAGAGGTGTGGGATTTTGCGTAACGCAATTGCAAAGTGATTGAGGAACGCACGACGATCGTGGAATAAAAAGTAGCACAGTGTGGCACGCTTTCCAGCGGGCAAGGAAGAGGCAAGACGTGGGTGGATGAGGCTATCAGTCGATTCAGGTATCTCGATTCGGTCGCAGCTCGTCATTAAGATAATTATCAGCGTTGAACCGCTTACCAATTAACCGTACCACGTTCGTTAGCCACCGCAGAAGGATGATTGTAACCGCGTTCTCAGTAGCGACGCGAGCCACACACACTGCACGAAGGAGAAAGTGCCTTTGACTATTACCGGCTGTACAGAGGATAATAGTCTGACCGCCATCATTTTTTATCCAAGTGAAAATGTGAATTCGTCTCGGTGCTAATTACAGAAATTACAAATATTGCTTTTCTTATAAGTTGAAAAACAAGTATTGTACCTCTGAAGATTTTGGAGAAAATTAGAAGTTAATAAAAGACTTGGAAAAAATTCCTCAAGGATTTTAGAGTTCTAAGTTGAAAAAAATAGGTAAAAAATTCTGAGCCGTCTAAGAAGCTTGTGGAAGTGTGGAGACTTTGAAAAAAAAAAGAAGGTTCTTCGGTATTGTCACGGGACAGGGGGCATTCCCTGAGCAAAGGCGTGAAAGCTCCCTCCGAGAATTTCCATTGGCGCGTGCCTCATTAGCAACCAATTCGGGATTCGCAGAAGTAGAACACGACGCGATGTTTACGTCGAACGCTCCTCCGTTGTGAAATCTGTTCACCTAACGATGCGTCAACAACACGGACCTCTATGGATAACTCTTTTATGTGAGAATTTCAAGATAATATATTTCGGTGAAGAAATAATTCTACGTCAAAGATATTAAGATTCGGAAGAATTTATCATAGTGAATGGTCATTATTCGACGTTAATAAGTGATTGGGACGAAGATGCAGAAAACTTATGACAGGATAACGATACCAAAGATAGTAGTCTGTTCGAAGTCGGCCTTGGATGACTGTGTAGACTCGGATGAGTGCGAGAAGAGGTCCATACATCAAAGAAAAATGATCAGATCAAGGAGTAGAAGACATTCGAGGAGGTTTTCCTTGAGTATGGTCGATCGACGCTCGACATCTTCCTCTAGAAGTCCTTCACCCTCTTTCTTGGCCACCCAATCCCAGGAGCAGGCCCGTAGTGAAGAGGAAAGTAATGACAGTCATGACAATCAGGATCCTGAAAAGGAAAAATTGAGTCAGGCACAGATTGAGACGAATAATTCTAATGAAGTTGATAGAGATTGTAGAAGTGATGAGAATTCTATAGTTGAGAGACTGCAGAATCGATTTCCTGATCATAAGGTTAATAATGATTATAAGAAAGCCAGTTGTCTAAAAGTGGACAAAGTTAAAACAAGAATTAACATAGAAAATGTGAGTGACAATGTGGAGGATAATAAGAGTAAAAGTACAAAGTGTGATAAGTGCATCAGAGGCCAAAGTAAAGGAGAGGAGGCTTGCTTGGAGAATTGTTCAGGCTATCAGCAATATCTGAGGTTGCTGGAGGTGCCCCAAACTAACTTAGAATGGGGAGATGGCAGTGGAGATGATCTGAGTTCCGAGTGGGACTCTGATCATACGGATAAATCGAACGAGAGAAAGATCCCGAAGGTACATAATAACGGGAAAGAAACGTCTAAAAAATAAATGAACACTGCTTCTTTTTTTTTTATTAAATAATAAAGTTTCTTAAGACCACTGTTCCCTTATTCATAAACGTGTATAAAATCTAATTTTGGGTCACTGCTAAGAAAGAAGAAAAGGTTTGTTGTAAAATAAACTTTTTTTTATCTGGTTACAGTCGTCGGGGTGGAGGAAACTCAGGAATATTGTACACTGGACGCCATTCTTCCAGACGTACAAAAAACAAAGGTACCCATGGGTGAGTAGTATATTTCTATCATAATCTGTCCAAAATCTATCGAATTTCCCAAAAATAAGTTAAATAAAAAAGTTAAATAATATAACACAAGCAAAATTGAGCAGCCAATTGATGTTAGACAGATGTCAACCTTAAAAAATTACAATTTAGAATTTCACCAAAAGTTTCTAACCAAAAGATGTTTGTCAATTGTTAAATATAGGTGCAACTAGCGGGTCATCAAGGAAATTTCAGAGCAGGACCTACTCCAGGGACGATTCTAAAAAAACTCTGTCCCCAGGAGGAAGCCTGCTTTCGCCTGCTGATGAATGATGTCTTGAGGCCGTACGTGCCAGAATTTAAAGGTGTTTTAGATATAAAGGAAACGGAAGAAGGAAATACCGAAGAGACTGATACAGGGGAGACTGTTCAAAAAGATGGGTCTAGTGACGTAGGCAAGAGAACAGTGGTATCCTCTTACTTACAGCTGCAAGATCTTCTTGGAGATTTCGAACATCCATGCGTGATGGACTGCAAAGTTGGAGTCAGGACATATCTTGAGTCGGAGCTAGCGAAAGCTAAGGAAAGACCTAAGGTAAATTAATAAGAATTGTCTCTGCATGTCTTTGAGGTACTATTTAATATTTGGCCAAGTTATAGAATTTTTGACGTATCTCAGTCGCTAAAACAAAGGTCTCCATAAATCATCTAACTTTAATAACTTAATCCTCTGCTATAGTTGCGAAAAGACATGTACGAAAAAATGGTGCAAGTGGACCCAACAGCACCAAGCACCGAGGAACGTCGTGTGCAAGGCGTCACAAAGCCAAGGTACATGGTTTGGCGTGAAACAATTTCTAGTACAGCTACGCTAGGTTTTCGTGTAGAGGGCATTAAACTTGCCCATGGAGGCTCTTCAAAAGACTTCAAAACGACGAGGACTCGAGAGCAGGTTCGCTATGATTTATTAAAAATCACAAGCCAATATATTATGGACGTAACGTTAAAATCTTATTAGGTTACGGAAGCATTGAGACGTTTCGTGGAAAGCTATCCTCATGCAGTGTCCAAGTATATTCAACGTCTGAAGGCCATCAAGACTACATTAAAGGCTTCGCCGTTCTTTGCTTCGCATGAAGTCGTTGGATCCAGTTTATTATTTGTTCATGACGCAAAGAATGCTGGCATTTGGATGATTGACTTCGCGAAAACATTACCTCTGCCACAACATCTGCCAAGAATTTGTCATGATGCAGAATGGCAAGTAGGAAACCATGAGGATGGATACTTGATAGGTGTGAACAATTTAATAGACATATTCCAAGATATACGGAATTCAGAAGGGACATAATTACGCAGTATCCTATTCAAAGAACACATTGACGGTACAATGAAGAGGATATCGAATGAATCGACAGTAATGCTCGCAATTTTCGTAAATGTGAATGCACCTCTCGCGTGTATGAGTCTGTTTTCATTCTTTATTTTTTCATTTATCCTGCGACGCCATACTGTGAAACTTTGTACATATATGGATGAAGATGTCTTCTTAACGATATCCTCTGTCACAAGAAACAGACCAAAGACGCGGTGGCTAATCTAGCTGCCTAGGTATTTCATAGTAAAATAACTTCCTACAAACGTAGAGACGCGCAAAGAGAATCTGTAAAAAAATAATTTAACTATTTTACCCATACGTAATAAGGTTTATTTATACGTTACATGCGACGCTGTAAGAATCTTCTTGATACAAGAGAACGAAGAGACGGTGTTTTTTGTATTTAAAATCGTACCATGCATTTGTAAATAATTCGACACTTAATATAAAACAGCATCATGACCATGTGTTCTTATTTTAGTCAAGTGTCCCCCAATGATTTCGATTACCGTGTTACCATATGAACTAACGATTTCTTTTTGTTCCTCAGTTTCAGTAAAATAACCTAAATATATAGTACACAAAACGTAACGTAATCCCTTCATACGAGCTTACTAATTTTTATTACGTTTTCTTTCTTTGTTTTTTTTTTTTATACATATAAATCAAGTGTTCCTCGCCTAATTCCAAAACTATAGAGAGATTAAAATAAATCGAGAATGAGAGTAAATGAAAAGAAAAAGTGACATCAATTATTCTGTCAAGGTGTACTGTAAGTGTTGTTCCTCGATGGTTGAGTCTGAATGGTCTGCTGCTGGTTTCCTGTTGACTGAGAAGAGGTTATGGTTGTTGGTGCGATAACTCGGGCGTACACTGCAGCACCCGTGGTTTTCAATCCAGCTGGGGTTGGTATCACTTTCAAGCCGTGCAACGTTTTGATATTAAGCAATTGGCTCGGTAAAATGATAGGTTGTTGCTGCGTTTGCTGCTGCTGCGACGGTTGCTGTTTACCAAGCACTACACTTCCGCTGCTGCTGACTCCAACTCCAACGTTTTTGTTACCACTGGCTAAAACTATCGGCTTGCCAGCTAATTGAGCTGTCACCATTCTAACAGTTTGAGCTTGCGGTTGGGATTGATGCTGAGTGCTAGTTATAATCTTGGACTGTCCTGCAGAAGTCTGTGCTTGGGATACCACCTATGAGAGTTGTTTATTAAACTGTTAGATAAAATTTAAATTTTAGATTCGAATAAAAATTTTAATTAAAATAAGTCGTACTTGATATTGAGTTTGTATAACTTGTTTCCCTTGTCTATTAAGTTGGCTAGCGTGGCTAGTCGTGGTCGCCAACTTCAATCCTTTCTGAGCGAGAAGACTCTCCACAGAAATGAGTTGACCACCTCCAGAACTGGTTAAAACCTTGGCCAATATTTTCTGCTGCTGCTGCTGTTGTTGCTGATGCGGCGATTGCTGTATTTGCACCGCGATCGGTTTCCCCCCAATCTGTGCGATTATACGCTGCATACCCGATGTCTGTATCGATTGCTGCTGATTGGTTACGACACGTTGTTGGATCTGCTGTTGTTGTTGTTGCTGCTGCTATAATAAAGAATACATTAGATTATATTAATAAACTATGAAATTATAAACCAAAATATCCTACCTTCAAGTGTTGTTGCTGCAACTGTGACTGATTACCAGACGGTGACGACTGTTTAATAAATATTGTCTGGCCCTGAAGACCGTGTCCCGTGAGAAGTGACTTAATCTGTCCTGAACTAACTAACTTTATTTGAGAAGCTAACAGGGTCTTTCCAGGTAATACATGTTGCTGTTGAGATTGATGTTGCTTTATATTGGTAGTCTGCAAAATACTCTTTCCAGCTTGATTGGTCACTATTGTTTGTTGCTGCTGCTGCGACTGTTGCGGTTGCTGTTGTTGTTGTTGATTTTGTACTTTGGCATGTGGAAATATGGTGGTCAAATTGGTGGTCACGTTCGTTGCACTTGAAGCACTGCTAGCAACAACCGACTGGGCGGAGTGTAGCACTGAGTGTCCGGATAATCGAATGGTCTGCAGACCCGCGGATGTCGATACTTGAATCTGGTGATGCGGGAAATGTTGCTGATTTGACTGCAGTAAACTTTGAGCACTGGTCTTTACAACAGCGACTGGCTTTCCACCGATGTTAGCTGTCTTCTTGGCTGGAGCTGTTGTGGTAATTTGCGGTTTTACTTCGCTGGCTGCCACGTCTTTTTCTACGGTCACGGTGCTGACAGAGGTAGAGGAGGTTGGCAGTGTCGTGACGGGAACGCTGGTTCCTGTCACGGAAATTACTGAAGTCACTGGGGCGCTAATTGTTGTTAAAACATTTGTAACCACAACAGACTGGTCAGATGAAACGGAGTGATCGTTGATACTCTTTTCTTCACTTTTCTTCTGCTCCTTTCTGTGACGAAAATATAGAATTTAAAAAGTGTTCAAAGCTTTTTTCCATGTGAGAAAGAAAGTTCTAAATTTACCTGGAAGTAACAGGTTGCGTGGTGGCCGCAGTTTTTCTTTCTTTTTTAGGCGTAGTATCCTTAGAGTTATTCGGCGACTGTTCTTTATTAACGTTGGCAGGCTTAATGACTGACGGAAGAGCTTTGTTTCGAGACATACTACCAACATTTTTCTTGTTCTTTGCTACGCCTTGTAATTGTTGATGATACATCTCTGTAAAAGAAAAGGTATGACATAACTTGTGACATAAATTATAAAAGTAATATATTCCAAATACAAACCAAATTCGGACTCTGAACGTGCTCGATGGAGGTAAAGCCATTCTTTGCGTCGTGGGTAATATCGAACACAGGGATCTGTCTCATAGTGCAACCTGTCTAAAGCACCAGATACCACAGAATGTAAGTATCCCTCTTTATCGTCGCTCTCTGTCTGCTCCCTAATGTACTGAGAATCCTTCAACAGCTGACAAATATCAGCTCGAGTTCCTTCACCATTAGGAAGCCTTGCAGTGGCGTCTCTGACTAAAGCCAAGATGGTTACAAAATTCGGTCGATCTGCTACCAATAATGAATGTCCACGAGCCTTCGTCAAACCAGAAGCTATCAGAAAAATGAAACAAAATATCAATGATAATTGTTTATATTATAAATCACACATATCTTACAAAAAAAGTTTACAAACGTAAACATACCAACATTGTGTTGATAAATGCCTTTCACAGGACCCACAACAGATGCATAACCATGCATTCTGTAAGTAAATGCCTTATGAGGTGCAGCGTAACGCATACGCTCTTGCCTTCTGAATCCCATTCGGACACAGTATTAATCGATCCACCATCCACGCTGATGGATTCTATTGCTGGACTACTAGCTCTAGCACTGGTATTTGTATTTCCATTTCCAGAACTATTATTAACATTGTTGCTGCTAGTTTGAGTTACTATTTGTGTCTGTTGCTTCACAGTGACTACGGAACAAGAGGTAGCGATAGCCGGTGTACCTAGCAACTCTTTGTGCATCAAAAATTTTGTGCACAAGTCTGCAAGGCGAGAGTCTGAGTCTCGTCCAGCTCCTATCCACGCGTAGACACCGCTCCCTTTATTCTCTAAGTAGGGAACGAGGTCTGTTTCGCGTTCTTGTCGATCACCTAAATCTTGACTGTATATGAGTTCGCCAGCGAGGAATCCTAAGGCTAATGGGACCAACGCTGGCCAAGAAGACGCTAGGGAATACCAGTCGTTCAACGGTGAAATGGGATTCCCTTGCCACTGTGTGACAGCGTCTCTCATTTCCACTGTGCTCATTCTATACTCACCCTTAGAGGTGAATGCATCTCTTAATAATGAGAAGAAACAAGCATGAGTCTCTTGCATTAATTCTGCCCCGCTGTTAATGTCAATCGTATCGTCATTCGATGGAACAGTGATATCTTTGTCTGGTATCGATATAACTCCTTCATCCTCGCACTTCACGTCGTCCAGTATGTCAATTCCATCGTCCAACTGGATTGGAAGCTGCATCATGTCGATGCTGTCCAAATCGAGCTCCTTCTTATCGTTCTCCTCGTCTTCTTCCGTTTCAGGAAGAGCATCTTCGTTCACTCCTGTACTTAATTCGGTTTTTATCTCGTCGTACTCCATGTCCTCGACTTCCTTTTTGATTTCTAGTGTAGATATCACGGAAGATTTGCTGCCTTTCGACGTAACTGGACTTAATTTCTTTTTGGTTACCTGATGCAACTCATATGCATCCACAGGTTCTGACTTAATTGGCGTCAGCATTCTGTGAT
>NW_017100373.1:145390-150583 GCF_001263275.1 Habropoda laboriosa
ATCCGTCGTGTGTGAATAATCACTGTTATCGCTCTCATGCTTTATCGAATTGGAATTGATTAATCTTGGCGCAGGTGGACAGAGTGGGGATTGCTCCAATTTTATTCGTTTCTTTGCCGGCGTAACGCGCATTGCTGCGCCAATGGAGAGTTTGTGTTTCTGTCCTATTTGAGCTCTTTGAGTTAAGTCTGCAAGAGCTATACCTTGTGTATTCAATTCTGGATGCGCCTAAAATAATAGAATTAATTCAATTAATACTATTGCAGTTATTATTTAAAATTAGTAATGTTTTTTAAATTACTTCGCGTACATCACGCCTTGCTCTTCTCTTTTTATGCTCAAGCAACATTTCCCGGTACATTTCTTCTGTTTGCTCACGAATGAACAACGATCTGTTTGTGGGATATTCTGTGCGCTGCAGCGTGGAGAAGACAGGTCGAATCGTTTCATCTTCGTGGTTCATTTGCAAGCCTCTGATGGACAATCCATGAACCCCTATCATAGAGCGCCTCTTCTTCTTCTGCTTGGCCCCAGACATTTGATAATGCGGATAGTTTTCCTCATTCTCAGATGTCGTGTCGGTCGCTAGCTTCGCGCTTACCCCAAGCTCTGTCCTCAGTGCATTCAGTTCCTCCAAATAGCGCAGTTGCGTTTTCTCTTCAACTGTCGGTTCATTGCTTGTTAGTATTGTCCCTCGGAAGTTACTACATACTTCTCTGCCAAATGGCTGGAGCGTGGGGGAAGTATAAACAGCCAGAAGATTTTTTATAATCAATCACAGCAGTAGCCTAACTTACCCATTGCAGGTTTCGGTTTTCTCCACTGCACTTTGGACAGCGTTCGCTGCGCCGGCTGACAGAAACCTTGCTTGTACGCATTGGCCAACAAACTCTCCCGAGACTTCAGTAACTGACTGGCTAATTCATAAGATCGTTTCCGTTCTTCAAATAATAATCTTCTCTGCTGTGCCTTGTGTACTAAGCTGCACATTCTTCTGATATCTGGTCGGTAATGACCAACTGACAAGTGATTGTGAAACGTGTCCAGAGGTGTGACACCAAATCTATAATTAAATGTAGAAGTTGTATTAAATAATGTTTTTCTTTCAAAAATTTATTAAAAATGTATAATTGTTATTAACCTGTGATTTTCACGTTCAAACAACATGCGCAAAGTTTTATCTATTTCTGCTTCTACATCACAGTCCTTTGGAAAAGTTGGTAAGAGATTACATAGAGCTTCCCTCTGATTCTCTGTAAGGCATTCATTCCAAATATAGGGATAATCCAAAAACTCTTTAAAAATAACAGCATGTTCACAAAGATCTTGTGGTAGCTTCACCTTAGTGTTTGCAACAACACATGTTTCCCATTTCTAGAAATAAAATTTGCATTAACAAAAACATAACAATATGTTTGTCCAAAGTATGAAATTGCAAGTTGTACCAGAGTGTCTGGACTCTCTGCTTTAATAGAATATTCTGTATTCTCATTTTCTTCTTCATCCTCCTCCCCAGAGCTATGACTTTCACTACCACTAGTCGCATGCTCTTCCCCAGTGTCATCGCCACTGTCACTTGAGGTACTACTTCCACTGATACTGCTACTACTACTATTACTTCTAGATCCATGAGAAGATGCATCATCTTCATCTTCTTCACCTCCACTGTCTCCACCAGCTGAGCATTCATCCACCTATGTGTATACAAACATATGAAAAAAAAATAATTATTAAATGTCTCCTTATTTTTTTAATCACGAGTAATACAATTTCATTATACAATATTTCATTTACAACAAATGTGACAAATTAAATAATACAACATAAATATTATCATTACTTAATAAAAGACAAGAAAGTAGACTTCATTATGATGCTACACAAAGTATCACAAAAACATGTGAGTATCATCCGAATAATTATCTAATTTATTAATTATCCAATTAGAACGATGAAAATAACGAATATACTAGAAACGACACGGATGTTTTCTTTTTCCGGAGTAACATGACATAGGGTATACATATCGCGTTTCCAGCAGATACAGTGTTATCGATCATACGGGTATTAATTTCGAAATAATTAATCGTAACCAACCTCCATTTCTTTTCAGTTTCTGCGCTTGCTCTCCTCTTGTTTCGTTAGTTCTACTGTTCCTACGAAAATAGCAAATCCTCACCGCTAACAATAATTTACGAAACAGAAACGATGAACTGAGGATAAATCTCTCGACGTTACTCGATGCGAGAAATCCCTTGTTTTTATCGGGCAAATATTAAGTAATCTCGCTATTCACCGTTTGACCTGTCACAGCTACTGCACTCCTACTCTTCCGACAAATTTTAGTCATGGCGTGGAATACAGCGAACAGAACCACGGTGTTTATATATTGAAAGATCTCGAGCGCGCACCTTCTTCACCGGTTTATAACTGAGATCGTTCAATGGCGGAAATTTTAGGGCTGATCCGAAGACGATCAACTTGATTAAATGACGACATTAATATCAATGACAAATCAAAGATCATAAATCTTCTACATTAATTCAATTACGTACTATATTTATCCTATATTTTTTTTATATTAAATATAAAATAGAATATTTGGATTGTGCAAAATGATACTAGTGACATTTGTTTGCCATTTATACTTGTTGGCAGCATTGTAGGACAGCAAAATTTAATTTCAAATGAATAATGTATAAATGATAGTGAATAGAATTTTTCAAACCACTAATTTCATTTTATCACTAAATAATTAACATCTACAAAGGCGTAAAATGAACATTGATTTATGGTAGATTTTTATTTGCAAAAAAGTGTTTTAACAAACGAAGTACAAAATTATAAATGAGCAAGTATGTTAATGAACTAAAAAGTCACCTGTATAAAATTTCAGAAAAATATTTGTTATTTGCATTTTGAGCAGTCTGTATACAGTGACGGAACTGTACTATACGACGAATATACTGAATATAATTATACAGGTATTACAATTACTAATATTTAAAGAAGATAATTTATACTGTTATCCTTTAATGTACATCCTATTACGAAACCTACATTGTATATTAAATTTGTACCTTTAATTTGTAATATTATGATTATGATATTTTTTAATAGTTATCTTTGTAAAGTTCGTTTTATAAACAACCTTTATATAGCTACTAATATTAATGCCACCAGTGCCGCAAACTGGTTAATACTGTTAATAATACTTTGCTTAAATTTTGCAATAACCTGCAGAATGTGTGTAAAGTAACTGCAGAACAACTTTTAGGATGAAGGGTTCTGATTAATGTTTTGCGCTATCCCATTGCAAGCTGTTTCCGTAGCCATGGACAACACAGGCGTGTACTGCATATAATGCGGTTGTCCAGCAACTGCATACCAATGTTCTTGTATATTTTGCGGTGGCATATTGAATGGAGCCGGCGGAGGGCACAAATACGGTGGACACAATCCAGAATAAGTTTGTGCATAATCTATGCCAGGGCATAGGTGCGGTGGGAACGGTTGCACACTACTGCTATCGGGTATATCGGAATGTGGTAAGCAAGGGATAGGGATAAATCCTGGACTTGGAGGATAATAAGGATTCATGAAAGTTTCTGCTTCGTTCGCGTAATATGGCAATCCAGAATATGTACTTTGCTGCATATAAGACGCTTGATAAGAGTTTATTGCACCTGTAGGAGGAACGTGTACCTGCTGAGGTATCGAGTAGGAATGCTGGGTAGTCATACCATCCCCTTTTACATCTTTCTCCAATTTAGAAACCATAGAACTTGATCCACTGTTTGGATATTGATTAGAAAAATGTGAAACGGATCGATGTCGATCTATGTAAAAAGTGAATATATTTTAAAACTATTTTTGCAAAGAATTGAAGTTATATAATGTCATTCACACTTACTGTCAGAATTTTTCTTAAACCGCGAACCCAAGCTGTTTTTATTTACACGAGGAGAGTCTTTATTCGCAGATTCTGGTTCCTTTACTTTTTCACGAGATGGATATAACGTGTCGTTTCCATCCTCTCCCTTTGGTGCTTCCACTTTCTGAGTCTGTACATCTTTTGTATCGTTCACGCATTTTTCTCCATTTTCTTGGCACGGTACTTGAGCGTCAATTTCTTTTCGATCATTGTTATGCTCCTTTTGTTGTGTCAATGTACAATCTTGCATCATACCATTCGTAACATTTGTAATTTCTTCTGTATTTAAAGGCATTCCTTTTTTAATAAATACATATATTATTTAAAAAAATGAGGGATAAATTAATGTAACTATGAACATACCTTGATACCACTGTCCAAAATTAGGCGCTTGTCCATTTGTTAAATAATTCCAATTAGCACTGCCACGAAAATACTACAAAATAATTTTAAATAAATAAATTATATATTTACAAATTAATTTACAATAATGCAAGACTTACTTCCAATCCTAAGTTATAAAAGAATCTCAAGGTAAATGGATCTATAAAAACATAGACAATTATTTATAAAAATATCTAGTATAATAAAAATTTATACTATTACCTGATAGTGGCAAATCGCTACCATTTATATCGATACTTTTTTGCACGGAACAATTAATAGAACGTAGCATATGATCCATTTGCGCACTAGAATCTTCTGAATTTTTTCGGATATACAAAAATATTAATATAAATAGTTCGATAGAAATTTCAATAATAATTCCACTCATTTTTAATTACCAGCATATGGTGGATAGTAGATTTCCTTTTCCATTCTTTGTTTAGAATACGTGTTAAACCCTACATTATTATCATTGTTCATTACATTATCAGACTTTGAACCTCTCAACAAATTACTTTCGGAATTTTTATTTGCAAATGAACCTTTTTCTTTACGTTCTTTGTTACTGTCCTGTCTTACAGTGTTCACTGCAGAAGACTGAGTATTGTCAAGAATCATTCCTGCAGGAAACACTTCAACAGAATTCTATTAAAGAAAAATTTTGTTACAATATTTTATATGCATTTAATTTTTATAATTGTTAAGTAATTTAGCTTACATTAACTGAGAAATTAAGACATTTCCCTGCAGGATAGTTTTCATATACTTGTTGATGATCCATTTTTCTGTAGTAAGAAATAAATTTATTTCTCTGTTACAAAGTAACAGATTATTAAAAAAGTAACTAAATATACATAAACTACTTACAAAGA
>NW_017100373.1:150654-207240 GCF_001263275.1 Habropoda laboriosa
ATAATTGTATATTATCAAGTACTAACTCGAATCTAAAAGTACATTCTTTTTACAAACTGGTAACCAGTTGTTCTGTTTATTCTTCCTTAAAGGCAGTGGTTTGAGTGCAGAATATGGCACAATTTTTTTCTCTCCTAATTCTTCAATAAAAACTAACACAGGTCCTTGATTTTTATTCATTTCTTGAATGTGTCCATAATAAAACACACTGTCCTTGCTTTTTTTTTGTAATATTTTTGCATCATTACTACAAGAATCTTTCTCAAAAGAAGACATATAAATGTTGTTATTATTGGCTTTGTCAAAATCTTCCTCATTAAAGTCCATTTGTACCAAACATTTGCCACCAATTTGAAGTTCATGACTATTGTGCCTAGTCCATCCAGCACTTTTCACTTCTAAAATATATAATGATTCATTACTTTCTTTAATAACATAATGTTACTTTTCATACAAGCAGACTTGTGTTACCTCTCCTAATTTCATGCCATATATCAAAGTCTGTATTACGATAAATATTAGGATCAAGAGCTTTTGCAATTCTATATGGAAAAGGTGGTATACTTTTTACTACAGACTGTACATCATCAACCTCATCACTTCCATTTTCAATCTTATTATATATTTCTGTAGCTAATTGACTAAACATAAATAGGTTAAATTTACATTATATTTTGAATCACATACTAACTATACAAGTAACACTTGACTTACTCTCGTATTTCTATATTGCCTTTAAGGAAAAACTTGTCATGCCTAAATGTAGCTGTTCGATCATGTAACATTTTATGAACAGTATCCTCTATATTAGCCATTTGAAAGACATCCTTGTATAGTGTTTGATAAATAATAGCTATAAATAATTCTTAAAATATTTATTGTATACAACTGAATGGAAACCATAAATAAGAGTCTATAGCATATTTCAGTCAAAGTTGAATTAACAGTAAAATATGGTTCTACAGTCCCTATTGATCGTTTTAGTATACATAGGTTGCAGATATTTCGTCGGAAGGCGATGTAATGTTGAACACAAAAAGCAAATTAGGTGTATGAAGCTTATGGAAGAAAGGTCTAAAGCACAGTTTAGAATAAAGGAGTTTAAATGTTACGAACTTTCTGTGGTTCACGTTTGCCGAAACTTAAGCTGTAAAAAAAAAATGAATAATCAAGTGTGTTAAATTTCATCTATCCTACAGATGTGCCTATCACTAAGGGACAAAAAGAAAAGATATAGTTGACATGCTTCAGTATATGAAAAAAGAATACCGCAAATTCTATTTGAACCTAAATACATCTAATTCAAATAGTTTCAGTTAAGAAGTTTTGTTAAGGCTTGAATTGAAATACATATCTTTTTTTACTAAAAACTTATTAATAAAAGACTATGTTTATTATCATCCTTAATTATTTTGCTTCATTGTAATGAATACTGAAATAAAATATATCACTGCAGCCTCTAGCTACTCTGTTTATTGTTTCAATGGAATAAGGGTCTAAGGCACAGGAGAAATTCATCACAATTTACTGAATACAGTGTAAGTTAAAAACCACTTTTCCCAAAATATGCTTAAAACTCTTATTTGAGGTTTCCATTCAATTATTTCTGTTACTTAAAAAAAAAAAACAAATACAACTAAACTCATACATTGACAATAAGCAGCAGTTGCAACAAAATCTCTTGTATATATACTTTCATACTGTTTCTGTGGGGTATGACATAAATATATTATGTCTTTGAATCCATTGTTTGTAACAATGCGACTAATTTGTTTCTGCCCATTAAATATAACAAATTCTCTCTTGTAAAGCAATGACATTGCTTGAATTTCATTCATACTACCCCATTCAGTAAAGCATGCCATTTGCTCAATATAATCGTCAAATGGTATTGTTACATTCTGTTAACAAATTTATTAATTTTAACTTTTATGCTAATATTGATTAAGGAGTATCAAGTACATAATATCCACCTCTATAAATAAATGTTTCATTTTCCTCATGAATTCCACACATTCTTTTCTGACTCTAATGTGGTAATGCTGTGTCATATAAATTTGTTCACTAACTGCTCTGAACAAGCAAGTTGGATCTCTGGGTGCATGTTTCCTGAAATACCCTTCATTTTGTAGCCATTCATCAATGGGTTCTTGTACACGTTTTAACGGTTTCCTCGGTGATATTTCCATTTTTGTTTTTTTTTTGTCACTAAAGTAAGTAACAAAATTAACTTCTTTGTCATATATTAAAATTACGCATATTCATTATTATATACATATCTCATACATATATCACAAAATAACGATCGTTACCATTGAAATATGTGGAATTTCCTAAGATTTACATAGATCGGCGATAATAATAATTTCGCAATGAAAAACATTAAAGGGCAGTCTAATATATTGTTAATTGTGAATCGTTAATTTGAAAATAAAAAAAAAAATGCTGACTGTAAACAAAATTATACCTGTTGGAAGACAAGTGACTAATACGCCAAATGATTCGTTCGATCAAAGATTGTCAATAACTATGAGAAGTTTTAAAATGTACAACGTAACTGTTACCCTGCACTTAAAGTCGTAGCATGGCTACCAAAGAACTAGCAACAGGTCCTTTCCCATTAGTTTGCTATTAGAATCGATTTCCATGGGACTATTGGACAAAAGAAATTTAACAACCAATCATAATCCGTGACTTGGCACCTTCGGGACCACTTTCGTTAGACAAAGACCCTTTACCACAAAAGCTGACTTTCAACGATAGATACTTCCTTTGTTTGATTTTCGCGCGCCTATTTGAACGAGACTCGTGTCACATATAAGATACATGTATAACATAATAAATAATAATCTTAATAAAAGGGATTGAGACACTATATATATAAGGCTATTTTTTACAAATTACTTTTTTATTCGTCATAATAATTTTCATCGAAATGACAATGCGATGTGTACGAAATATTAAAAAAGTACAATAGCCAGTTATATAAAATATGATTTTTACAGAAATATAAGATTAACCGCTGTACCATTGCGATATCTGTAACGCATGCAATGCTACCCAATTTTGTTGCTATCGAAAATAATGTTTGCCTGCGTGCAGCTTTCTTAGTATAAAAAGTACATCCTTTGGCGAGTTAGTGTTTAAGAGACGGATGTCGATACAAGCCCAAAATTACTTAAATCGTTCGCAATAATACATTATTAGGAATATCGAAATAGGTATCACTTGTAAAAAGTTTCACCGCACATTTTTTTTTCTTAATTAAATTTGGGCCTGAACCTTCATCGTCGTTCCGTTGTTAATAGTTTTTCGTGTAAAAATCGACTTGTGCGCGTCTCGCCGAAAGGGACGCTCATGGCGGTAGGATAAGTATAATCATAAGATTACATTAACACAGTGTTTCGCATTCTCCTTTTTTCTTGTGGACAATGTATGGAATAATTATTATAAAATGTCACGATATAGAAAATGGAAGAAATGACGAGTCGCTGCTTCCTTTCTTTTCCGTTCTTTCCATATTAAAAAGCTTCCTTTAAGCAGCTACTTTCTCAGCATCGATTGCTGAAACAGAAAACAGTACCTTCATGCTAATATTGTGTCTGTATTTTTTTTTTCTTTTTGTCATTTTTAATAGCTCGTAATTCTAGAAGCATTCATTCACACTGCTTTTAGCTCACCTTCTTTGGTTGGTAAGGGATTTTTCTCAAGCGTTTCCGCGTGTTTCAATTTTGCAGGATCAAAATTTTCAATACCAGACATTAGCTGTTGCTTTCCTTTCTCCTGCTGGATCGCTACACAGAGCAATATAATTCTTTATTATTACTTTAACGTCTACATTTTCTATTCGGTTAGCAGTTTCTTCTAAAGATTACGAAAGCCAAGAAAAATGTACAAGAGTCACGAAATTCGATACTGTACCATCCTTGTCAGGTAGCAGATTCTTTTCTTGAGTTTCGGTGTGTTTCAAACTTGCCGTGTCGAATGTCTCGATGCCCGACATCAGCGTTTGTTGGGTCTTTTCTGCGGCTACATCTGTAAAACGTGAATCGAGGTCAAAGAACGAAAGACAAAACACATGGTGGAGAATGGCAAAAAGTAATACCACTGGAAACTACTGTGGAAGTGTACTAATTGTACAGCTTAGCTGCAATTTTAAACCATGAAATTATTTTAAAAACAGTGCAAGTATACTTTGCTTAATTAAAGAAAAAGTACAAGTTGTTTAAGCGAATCATATTTCTTCTGAGAACAAAGTACACTGTTTTTAAAGAGTTTTTCCTTAGTAAGAAATGGTAAAGCCGTATTGTTATTGCGATATTCAAGAAACGTTTATCGCCAGGCGGACGTAACATCGTGTTGTTATCATGGACGCAGTACAGAGTACGGGACTACGGGACAAACCGATCACACATGCAAAACAATTCCACCTAAGCGACTGAAAGAGAAAGTAAAAAAGTTGGCCTCCGATCATGTATGTTTTGGTCGCGCCACCTCGAAGCACCAAAAGCAACAGAACACCCTTTTTGATACCGGCAGTAGAAGAACCTAACTATAATAGGGAAACACTATAAAGTGTGATCCCCTATGGAATCTGATTAATTTCTATGATACCTTTGGCATTGGGTAAAATGATCTTCTCTTTCGTATCAGCATGTTTCAATTGATCTGGTTTAAATGTCTCCACATCGTGGATAAATTCAGAATGCTGTCGTTCTTGTCGTACGTCTATATATTACAATATCACATGCATTAGAATCGATCGTTTCGAGAAATAATTTATTAACATTAGAACTCTGTATAATATTATCAAGTATTGAATTATGAGAATTATATTACGGTAATTATTGTAACAAAGTTTTAAAGGAAAAGTAATAATATAATATAATAATCCGTACCTTCGGCGGAAGGTAAAACGTTTTTTTCAGCGGTCGCGGCTTTCTTCATACAGCCATGATTGAAACCCTCTAGCTCGCTTTTCAAGTCTAAGGCTACTTTTGGCAGGTCTTTCAAAGACGGACTCGACATGTTGATGTGTTGTACTGTTTAATCTGAAACAAACGACCAAACGGTATTATTAATGAAAGTATTGACTCTATATATATTTCGTTGTTTATACAAAAATTTATTTCGTGTCGTTGATTTAATGATGTTATTAAGGTAACTTTCACAGGATATCTGCTAGTGATCCTGAATAAATTGCAATCGATTCTATAAATAGATCTAAAGAATAATAAGATTCCGCGGTACTTTATACATTCATAATCTAAAAGTAACAAATTTTTTATTGTACTTTCTTTTTCGTCTGTCTATCGATATCCCAGAAAGATTTCCAGTTACAAAACAACTTGACATCAACAACTTGAACCATAATCTGAAATTGAGCAACGAAATTTTTCTTGGATGCGATTTGTTTCTGTTTTCTGTCAAGTCTAACAAAAAATGGCTATAAAGTCCTAGGTGTTTGAGTTCATAACACAGAACGTAATTGTTTCTTCATTATATATCATGTATCCTTAAACTATAATGCATTTAAAAATACATAGAATAATAAAAATAAAGTTTGTATATACAAAAATCGATAATCGCAAGTAGACATGATCTTGCAATGGTATCGTCTCAACACTCCCTTTGACTTTTAATCCATTCTCTTTATCTTCAACGGGACAATGACGATTGAGCGACGGATAGGAGAAAAAGCATGAATCTCCAAGTGTCAGCGAACGCGCCGGTTCATTGTTATCGTTGTTACCGAGAAAACGAAGGAAGCACACATTGTACATACAGGAACGTGCATACGCGCGCCCGCGTAAATACATACATATACGACTATCGAGAAACTTATCAATATTGAATGCGTCTCGTACCAAGTTCAATGCATATATTGGCAGAAACGCCGGAAAATATCGAGAAACGCAATGTTACCTATACCTGAGATGCCTTTCCTTCTTGTTTTTAATGTAAACGTTAGAAATTCAGACGTATAAAATATTTTATATATACAGCGTGACTCGTAGATTTATTTATTTCACAGATTTGTCAGATTTTTGGTACAAATTATTAAAAAGATACATTACAAGAAAATCAATAGGTTTTTCTTTAATTTGTTGCAAGATACAAACTGAACAAACATATATAAGTAAGTGCCATAAATTCCGGATATATAATGGTACCGTTTCTAGCGAATGCAAAGGTAGGCAACTGTTGCTCGTCTAACATTTCCGGTCTTCCCTCGTCTCTTTTTATAGGCGAAAATAATGGATAAGCCATAATTATGTCGGAATGTAATCGGACACGTAACATCTTAAAATGCACATGGCTACGTTAATTGCAATTAGTGGACTCGTTTAATCGTATCTAGCTCGGATTCGACTCGTTTGAGAATGTTATAGACGAACAGGAGGAAGGTACGATTAAATCTTTATTCAAATTTGAATAATGGTTCTTCATTGTCTAAATTTTCGTGCTAGACGTCGGTAAGTAATGCGTTACGAAGCGGAAACAGCAGAAGCTCGCTACTTCCGGTCCGCGTTTCTTTCCATTTCCTTTCTGGTCACATATCCTCCTGTGTAATTTCCTACTAAAACGTCGGCATTTTTATCAAGCAGGATTCTTATTCACAGTCTGACTTCTTCGATTACATTTCTTTACATAAAGAATCATCAGATTCCTCAATCATACTATACTTACAATTTTAAAGAAATTCAGGATTATATTATAATTTTTAAAAAATTCAAAAATGTTTCTTCAAAATTTAATAAATTATCCATAAATGACACATATGGGCTATAAATTGCAACAAATGTTCACATTATCTATAAAAGCATAAATTTATGGAATTTACAACGTAAATAACAAAGTCCTTTCGATGCATGTCTAAAAAATAATTGATAGTCCATGCACGCTCCGTCGCGAGAAACTCGAGAGACTCGTCATATGTTCGTACATCGAATCCGGCACTCGCGTTGCTTTTACGCTTTACAGTTGTTAAAGCAGTGATGCACAATCGACGACATTTCGTATTCACGGTACCTGAACGAATTCGAATGTTCAAGAACCATACGATGAAACGTGGATCTATCTTCGTGTGAAGGATCTATTTTGTTCACAATGTTAAACAGCGTTAAAAACGAAGCTTAATTGCAAGTGAACGCAAGTTCCACCGGTTGGGACTCCCAATTAAAAAAGTTTGTGCACCACTGAAGCTAGAATGACTCATGTTCGTCGGGTTCTCCCTCTCAATTCTTTTTTTGTTTTCTCTCCCAGTTTGTTTTTTTCCCTATTTACGTCGTTTATATTCGTTAGTTTTAGCGTTTCGGCGACCACTCTTAACTGATGAAAATACCGGCGGACAAGGAGAGCAACTCAAAGAAGATTTTTGCGTTCCATAAAGTTATATCATTGGTTAAAAATGGCAAAACTCGTTATCAGCGTACAGAACGATAACGATACCTGACGTTAAGAAATTTTCTTATCGCTTTATGGAAACCGGTACTGTTTACTGTAAAATGAATCAGTTTAAAGTTTCTTATAATTGATAAATATAATATCGGGACACTCGAAATTTCTTGGAAATATTTTCCAGAAAAGTAAAAAAACTACTTCACCCTTCAGCAGGGTAGCAATATCGAATTACCTAACCTAACTTACATACTCAACTTTAAATAACCTCTTAACCTCTTATCTTATAAGACGAGTTAATAGATTATCAGTAATAAAAACAAAAAATTATTAAAGAATATCTCTTTTTGTGTAGCAGGAAGTACTAGAAGATATAAAATAAATTAAACAGTAGAAGAAGCAGTAGCGAAGGAATTGCAGGTTCGAGACGAGAAGACATAATCGTACGCCAGTGGCTCCAGGAGAGTGTTTCGAGGGATACGTTCCAACGGTGGGTCAGCATCGACAAGGCTGTGTATAGGTCCTTATATGGTAGCCGGTCGTATGGCTGTATATAGAGAGAGCTCGAAAGAGGCTGAATACGCAACCATGGAGCACATTCGTGTCCTTTACGTATCCGCTTGGTGAATATTTCTTTTCTCCCTATCCTCAACACGCGTGTGGAGTCTTGTATCCAGTACATACACACTGTGAACCACCGTATGTACGTATTCTGCGTAACGGTAACAAAACGAAGAGGAGATGGCTCGATTAGTTGTAGCGGTTAACACGTTTGAAAGCGTGTGATACACGCAAATTGATCATTTTAAGAGTACTATGCGTTATTTCAAGCTCGATGATATATGTAATTTTTTAATATTAAGAAAATTTATAATCAAATGATGAAAAATCGTTTACGTATGACATAAGAAAAAAAAAGCCTCCATTCGTACACTTCAGCCAGCGCAATTTCGTAGCGAATCACAGCGTAAAGTCGGTCGATTTCACAAAAGTCAGGAAAGCATGCTGGTACTCGATGGCTCTTGAAAATGTATTTTATTGGATTATCACGGTACAAGGTGGAAGTAGAGGACTGAGAACGATCTCAGTACGCCAGTGTCCGAGGAGAAATCACGATAAATCCTACTTGATCTCGCAAGGAGAAAAGAGGTCTGCGAGTTAATAAGGAAACTAGGTTGCTCGCACCGACGCGCTAGCCGGTTTGCAGGACGCGTCGGTGTATACGCTACATGCTTCGACGAATCACGTACTCATCGTGAAATTGAAGTCTTCGACAGTCATCTAAAATGCTTGAAATCAAAATTACATACAAAAAAAAATGAATTTAGCATAAGGAAATATTTTCCTTCAGAATAATTTCAGAAAATACACTGTGTTATAAATTACATTAATTATTGATATATGGTAGTTTAGTGTTCAATATAACCACATTCTCCACGCACGACATGTACAATGCTCATTTCTGTATTTTTAGCCAAGAATGAACAAGAACAAGGCAAAAGAGAGAAACGCATTATTCATAGCTTCCACGTAAGCCTATCGAACGAACGTCTGGAACCGATCGAGTGTAAGCGCATCCGGTGAATCGATAACATCGTTTAATCGTTCAAGGGTTTCGCCAGACATTGTCGTGGGTTCCTGGTAAAGAGAGATCTTACGGCTGACGGCTAACGAGTTCGCGCGGGCTGCCAATTAACTTGGGTAATCGCATTTAATGGAGGACCACAGTGGCGTACGCAGCGGTTCGTTTCTTTACGCGACCGTGCCGGCTGTATCGACCGATGGTGATGGTAATGGTGATAGTGATGGTATTGGTGGTAGTGGTGGTAGGTTGCACACGGTCGGCCACCTACGTGCACTGTACATACCCACGTAAAAGCGTGCAACGTGTGGTTAGAAAATGCGTTACGATGATTTTGTGTCGCGCTCGCGCTCCGAGCAAACGCGATACAAACGCCCTCCTCTCTTTCCTTTTTCTTTCCGCCCCCTCTCCGTCACTCTTTCGGGCGACCGTGACGGCTAACGAACCCTGGACGCGCGCGTATCGTATCGAGCGGTGGCGCGTACGCTCAGGGGCGTATTACGTGTTACCAAGCGGCTCATGGACCTAGGGATACATGCTGTTTTTTGTCTTTGTCTCGCGCACTGAATTCTGATAAATTCTGATAAATGGTTCAAGTGAGACTGACCCTTTGCCTTCAAAGCATCTTTCCTTATAGAATATTAACGGTAAAAAAAAGTTATTTCTGCTGTACAGCAATTATTAATTGTTAACTCTATGAAGTTAAATATAATTATACAAAAGTATATTTGGGTGTTAGCCTCTCAAGAGCAAAAACGTTAATTTTAATACTTCCAATAAAAGTAAGCATGGTTACTAAAAAATGCGTTTATTTCAGTATAGTTTGAACCATCAACCGAGCGATGTGGGAAGAGACGAAATTCGGAATACTCTGGAGAGGCTGAAAGCCACGTCATACAGTAAATTATGCCCCGATCTCACCATTATAATCGGCACAAAAGGGATCCTCTTCAGCGGTCAAGATTTCGTGAACAAGTACCAAGGTATACACCGTGAATGAATAGGGCCCTGAAGAGAACCCTTTGACCCAATCTCGTAGATTGCAGATTGCTTTCGTCATTACGCTTCTGCGCGATGAGCAACATCCTGGTTCTGGTACTTGACGAGCAAGGGGTAGTATAGTCAAGCACAAAAGTTTCATAGACAAAATCTCTTACTATTTTCCCATAGAGTATTCCAATGCCTTGTAATTTTATTAATTACAAAAAATTAAGGAAGTGTTTAATTGCAAATAACTTTATTTTCTTTACACCTGTTTCATTAATTATTTTAATTTCGGTAATAATTTACAAAGGAATTAAGAAAGTACATAATTATAATTAATTTCATCCCCTTTCCAGTTGTTCAATCAATTTTCTTATTTTATTTTAATCTTAAACGCGCTTTTAGTTTATGTCCTAGTATGTAACCTATCAAGGTCGACCTTGAAGATGCTCGAAGAAGTCTCAGAATATTTCTCTCTTCCGGAACGTGAATGAAATAGCTGCGCGCGCGCACGCTAGTTCTGTGCTGTGTGTACGTGTCGGTTTTGTACATGCAGGGTTGCATCGGGGGAGCGGTCGACTGGTGGCAGACGGTTTCATCGATTGGCAATGCGGGGGTCGAAGAGTGGGGTTTCTGAACTCCACTATCTATATGTACTACATAACGTATCGACGACCTCGGCTCTCATGGTCAATGGTAAAAAGGTGATTTTTAATACTTCGCGTGGGATTATCTTGAATCGCGATCTTTTTCCATGGACGTGTATTTATGTATTCGTGAATATGCATCCGAATCTCTGAAGAACACAGTTGTATTTAAACTAAGACTTACTGTATTTAAACTAATTTTCGTATTTCTGATATATAATTTTGTATTATGCAGTCTAGAGGTAATAGGTAGCAAACATAATAGAATTTATCGCGGTTGTTATATTCAATAATATAAACATCACAAATAAAAATTGGCACTGTGGTTAGAATCGATAAATAGAATTTTCAGAGTTCTTTACTTACTCGAAAGATCCGCTCGCTCGCCTTGAAGCGAGCCAACCCGTCCGAGACATGATAAGATGCAAATACCGCTGGATTCTCCCTTATGAAGATATCATGCATAAAAATGTGTACATTTAATTAGAGAAACGCACTGCGATGCAATTAGTCCATCAAGGCAACTATATACGTTTCATGAAAATACACAGAAATTAAATCGTTTTAAAGATTCGATTAAACATTTTATGATAAATAATTTATTAGAAAGATTTATTCGCAATTTACGTTATACTGTTGATGTAAGAGCAAAATGCTAGCGAAAAAAAATGTTTTCCTGAAATGTAACTGGAGACGAAATGCTGGTAACTATAAAGGAGCGAAACGTGCTCACCAGTCGGCAACCAGAAACGCATTTGCGTGCCTGATGCGCAGCCGAGTGCATCTGTCAAAACCACGCCCTTGTCCCATCCTATCATCCTAATGTAAAGACACTCAAAGCTTTGATGATACATATACAGAACAATGCTATCAAAATTTCACAAAGTATGACTTATTTACTTGTATCTTATTATTCGTGTTTCACGGTTTACCGGCTAATTAAGAAATGTAATTCTATGATTATGATAAATGATGATTATATCAACAGTATTTTTATTATCATATATTCGTGAGTACTAGAAAATATATAATTTTAACCTCTTAAGTTTAAATATTTTACGACGCCTACTCAAGAAAGTGAAAAATAATGGGAAAACCTGTCGGTAGCGTCGACTTAAGATTCGTACATGCACAAGCCGCGTATGGAGATTTGACCACACCCCTCCATTTTCGATCGGTTAATAATGAAGACGATCGATATTCACGAAAGCGTATTATTGAGTTTCTGATGATTTCCACTTTCAAAAAACTAAAAGAAGAACAGTGAACTCGCGGATTATGACCGTCTTCGTAGTATTACAAAAGCACGTATACGTATACACACGCGATCCATGCTATTGCCTTTCTTTGAGTGCACGAAGGAAACCGGTAACTGGCCGAATACAGTCGAGAGAGAAATAACACCGTGTATACGTTTCAGTTCACTTGGCGAAAGCGCATCGATCGCATGCAATTTAAACTGAGGACATAGAATGGAACGCGGCAAAAGAGAGCACTGACCTGTCAGTTGTCACTACAAGAGGTAGAGGCAGGCGCAAACACTGTCCAGCCAAGTGTTCAAGGGCAGGAAGAAGGCAGCACACTGACTGACCGGCTAGTGATTCCGCGGCACGTAACACCAGGTCACACCGGCGAGCCACTCTACCACTCTTCCTTCTGACGATCCTACGCTCGCACCGCACCAATCCCCACTACGAATTCCGACCCCGGTAGTCAGCCAATCGTGAGCCACCGAATCTCCTTCTCTCACCCCAGTAAAATGTCTCCTTCCATCATTCGAATGCTTCCTCCAATCGTCTCCTTGACCGTCATTGGAGGGTGGCTGACTCACCCTTCGCGACGAACATGATTTCGCATTCGATGCACGAAAAAATTTGATGTTTTTCACATATAAACTCGCTTTCGGTACTTTTATCTTCGCTATTAGACTACAACTTTTTTTGCGATTATCATGGACGTGTACGCGCATTACTTAGATGAACTGGAACTGCCTGTAATTTCAGTAAATGTTACCAAGGAATGTGCTCACTTTCGATTCTATTTCTGACACACAATAGGGAGAAGGGAGCAGAAGTAAAGGACTTTTTAGGGGTTGGCGAGCTCGAATGACTCATGTTGCAGTTATCCCAGCTGCGCGTCATATGGCAGTCCCGTTGGGTCTTTCCAATATTTGGAAATAGCACAGTACATTCGAGAAAATTGATTTGTTTAACCCCAGTGCGTTCTTTTGTTCGACTATACTATTGGATCAAAAATACTAGACTATTGAGTCAAAAAAGACCCAAAGACCTTATGTGTAACCATTTTTTGTTACTATCATGCCGTATGGACCCAGACAATAAAGTTTTAATTTAATGTTAAGGAAACGTAAACTTGATAACAGCAAAAGTTATTAAAAAAGTAAGAAGGCGATGGATCGGAAAAGACTCGAAGACCGCACTAGGGTTAAGGGTAAGATCGTGGAAAAAACTACGCCACTCATTCTCGTGTACTTTTCAAGGAACATATTGTATACAGGTGAAAGTAATAAATTAATAAAATCCTCTACTCTAGAAAGTGTAGGACTTTTTATATTTCACGATAACTTTATTTTATACTCACCACCTTTCAAGTATGTGCGCCATGTTTAGTAAGTAAGTAAATAAGAACTGATCATTTCGTAGGTTATGTTTAATAGACACTTGACACCAATCTTCTAAACTCCCAACTTTAAGAGAAATGTTTAACAAATAAAAATACAATAAACTTTTAAATATAATAATTAATGTTATTGATGTGAATTTCTTGTTTAATGAGCATAACTATTTTGACTAAAAAGTAAATTGAAACGTCGACGAAATACAGGAACCTGTATCTCATCTGTCGGTCACAATGAATGCGATAAAATATTTTTAAGGTATTTGATATAAAAAACGAATAATCGTCGTCCACATAAACTATAAAATAGTATAATGCCTTACTATCTTTCGTTTCCATTCATTATTTGTATATATTACGATATTCTGCAGCAGTATCGTTACCTGGTAACTTCAGAGCTTAGTCGACTCCAATTGCCCGCGAAATTTAAAGTATCTCGTTTCAACTGAAAAGTGCAGTGCTAGAAAAACGAAATATTCTAGTGAAAAAAAAACATCGACAAAGAATAAACATGTTTTACCTTATTTAGATATCGTTCACTTTATTATTAGACCTAAGTTTTTAGAAAATATATACAATTATTGACTTAAATTATTTTATCAAACATTATATCGGAATCGGTAAATCTTTTGCAACTAATACTAAGATTTGATCGATGCTTAGGCACCAATTTGCTATGTTCTTCGATACTTTACACCAATTTTCACCATGATGAGGTTCTGCAGCGATACATCGTTTTTTTACTTCCTCTTGTTGTTCCTCTGTCCCGTTTAACAATTCGAATTTGTAGAAATATGCCCACGCATCTCCTAAATCTGGATCTATTTTAACTGTTCTATTAAACCAATCTCTGCACTTGGAAATTTTATGTTCACACCAGAACAGTCTGTGAAATACATATATTTTTATTAAAATAATTTTTGCTTCTTATATTTCACACAAATATCGTAATAAATTATCAAATACTCACTTGGATACCGCAAGAAGAACGTGAGGATCATGTTCGCATTTCTTCAAAGCATCCACGCTTTTCGTCTTTCTCTGTGGTCGAGGTTCCATAAATATTGCTTCTGCCCAAAGTAAACCTGACGTCGGACATTCTTGCAATGCTTTAGCCATAAGTGCATTCGCCATATCCTTAACACCACCGCTTTTTAATTCATTTCTGATAGCTTCTAACCAAAGCTCAGCGTTCTTAGGATTTTTCAGACGTGCTTTCTCCAAGACTGATCTAGCTTTAGTAACCTGGCCCTTTCGGTGTTCTAATTGTGCTAATAAACGCCATAGTGGAATGGAATTAGGGCATTTCTTTATCTGTAATGTAATTAAAAATGTTCAAATAGCTGAATCACAAACTACAAATTAGGTGAACAAAAAGTAAACCTTACAGCTTGATTATATGTTTCCAAGGCTTTATCCAAGTTTCCTTGCTGTTCTTCGATCTGTCCCTTCATTAACCACAATTTTGGGAAATCATCAAATGCTTCTAAAGCTTCTTTTAGGAGTAATAAAGCTGCATCAAGGTTGTTCAGAGCCCATTCTAATTTTGCGCTCTTCATCATCACTCTGGGAGTGGGTGCAGATGCTCTAGCTTTCGCTAGTAGTCGTCGAGCTCTTTCATATTCAGAATTTTCCGATTCTAATTTCACGGCTGCTAACCAAATCTCCTCCGAATTTGGATTAGCTTGAAACGCGAGGGATAAAATACCTCTTGCTGCTGGAACATCACCCTTAAAATAAAAAATACATTTTACTTAAATTAAAAAGACAATATTGTGAAATAATGTTGTTTTCAAGTTTCACTTACAGCCAACCATTTTGACTTTGCACCCATAAGCCAAAGAACTTCACTTTTTGGACAATGTGCCACTGCTCTTTGAAGTAATGATTCCAAAGACTCTCGTGTTCCATATGTTTTCTCGAAATAAGCTGCACGCATCCAAATTGATTTTTTGCTCGGAAATGTCGACAATGCGTAAGCATAGACGGCTCTAGCACACTCTAGTGCCCCTTGTTGAGCACACTAAAATAATGAATGTACAAATTGTACATATACTGTTCATACTATATATGACATATATAAGAGAAATATATAATCTTACAGCTTCTGCATCTTCCATCCATGTGTGCTTCCTGTCTTCTTCTTCAACTCCAAAACCAATAATTGCTTTCACAATAACTTGACATGTGTGTACCGCACCAGCCTTTTCTGCCTCCATAGCTTCTTTGAACCAGTGTTCTCTGTTAATTTCAACTCCATTTGCACTCAAAGAAGATATTGCTCGATCGATAATTTTCTCAACCATGTGTTTATTTCCATTCGCTTCCTCCAATTTCGCGGCTGTTGTCCAAATTTGTCTATCAGTAGGAATATTTTCTCTTGCCTTATTAAGCACTTTCCTTGCGTTGTCGTAAGTTTCTAATCGAGCAAGAGCAAGCCATAAATCTACACTGGTTGGACAACATTCGACTGCCCGACTGAGCAAAATGCGTGCATCTTCTGGTTCTTCTAATTCTACAGCTGCTTTCCATAATCTCACTGAATTGGGTATATGTTCCAAAGCCTTTCGATACACTCTTCTTTTTGCTTTTGTTTCTGTTTCTAAATCAGCTGCTTTGATCCAAATTCTGACAGAGGTTGGTATGTGTCTTACGGACTGGGCGATTACCGCTTTAGCTGTATCTGGTGGCTGAAGTCTAGCTGCTTCTAACCATAAATCCTCTGATGTAGGATTCACTTCACAGCCTTTCATTATTAAGTTTCGTGCTGCTTGTACTTTCCCAGTAACTTCTTCTAAACGAGCAGAAGCTATCCATGCTGGTGGATGGTTAGGATTAGTTTCCCTTACAGACTTTAATAATAATCTAGCCTTCTTGATATCACTGCAAGTAAGTTTCATTAAATTGCTGTTAATATTAAAATATATATCTTTTAACACGTTGACTGCCACGTTGGTCACCTGTGACCGGAGATTGATTTCTCGATGGGGCCATGGTGGTTATCAGTGACTGGACTGCCACAAATGTTTAGAATAAATAATATAAAATGAATATCGTCAATTAAAAATTTTAAGCATCATAGCTAACTAGACATTATTTTGAATTTAAAAAAATAATAATAATATAGTATAATAAGCATAATATAATATGCTTTGAATAATGAAAATTTTCTTGTGACCCCCTGAGAGCAACATATAAATCTAGCATGGCAGTCAACATGTTAAACTTACTTGATATCACCACCATATGTTGGAATCATGCTTTGCAAATCTGTGAGGTATCCCTTGGGATCGACAACAGTTTGTCCTTCTACAGAATCGGAAACTTGATTCAATTTAACGTTCATTAAAGTGTTTCTCGCCTGTCCAATTTTTCTTAGATCTAAGTCTCCTGTAGGTGTTAGCATTCCAGGTGTTGCTACACCAGGCATCATAGATGCCAGACCACTCGATGGATCAATACTAGTCGATGTTTCACCGCCCAAATTTCGAGCAAGTACAGAATCCGGCAATGGTGTAAATTTTTCGGCCCGTGGATTCCGTTGTTTCCTATTTCGAGCGTCACCGACTTCTGGAACATTTTTCCATTCTTCTTCGGTTACATTTACCAATTCTCTTTTCAAATCTGAAAACTGCTGTTGTATTTTAGGACGTTCCTGACGATACCTTTCTAATTCTTCTCTGAGCCTCTTTTCTCTGTACTCTTTACGCTTTTCATCCATTCTTTTGTCAATAGCTTCATAAATAGCATCAGCTTCTTCGTCATCTTTGTCATATGGATCCTGCAAAAAATAAATGATGTGTAATCATAAGTATTTAATAAATTCTCTGTTTGATATCCTACTTTACTAAACAAAGATCCTCCATATCCAGAAAATTCATCATAATTAGAATCATTCAAGTCCTCTTCATCTTCTTCTTCTTCTTCTTTTTTCTTTGTTCTTTTTGTAGGTGGAGCATGTCTGTCATCTCTATGAGGGAAATGCAAAACATAAGTATAAGATCACTTAGATCTATAAAAAATTGAATACAGCAAACTACTTACGAAACATCGTTAGCGTCACGTGCCGGACCGATATCAGATCTAGTTGTAAACCCGGTAGCTCTGAAAAACAATTAATCAAAGTAATACATTTACGTTTTATCACTTTAAAAGAGGTTAGGTTAGCGAAATAATATTATTTGTTATAAATTACCCTCTTCCAACACCAGCAACGTATCCTAAAGGTGCTGGTACACCCAGAAAATGCTTTTTGTTTCTCGTTGATAATGAAACTGATGGAACTGCCATTCTTTATTGTCAAACGACCAATGTAAACAGAAACAAGATTGCTTTACAAGGACAACTTAACCTCAAACAATGATTTGGACGTCTACTAAAAGAATTAATTACCAATAGATGGCACTTTTTAGACAGAAATTGAAATTCACGGTTCGCGGGTAAAAGTTGTGAGAAATGCGACAGAAGAGTATAAAAGAAAAAAAACCATAAGTATGTAATTTTACATTCTATGTTATTTAATATTGAAATAACAAAACTATTGTGCAACAGAAATATGATATCATAAAATATTAAATGTCGATTCACAAAGCTTCATGGAACATGGAACGGAAAACAAAATATACTACATAAATTAACTTAAAATACTTTGAACTTCCTGATTTTATGGCACGAAATCTTGAAAATCATACAAATATCTTATATTCATGACAAATTATTTAAAATGTGATCATTAATTTATTAAACTCGAATTAAAAATAGGTCATATTTCTACAATACAATTATAAAACATTGTGCACTTAATGTACAGAATGAACTTTTGTTCACGATTTTTTAACGCATACATAAATTATTACAATACCTATTAAGCATATAAAAATTGCTAAAATCCAATATTTTTTATAACTATTACAAATTTTTTTCTGCAATTGTTTTTTGTCGAACTTATCCTTTCCTTTACGACGGGGTTTAAATTTTCGTTCAAATTTCTCAATTTCTTGCTGATTACGTATTTTTTCTGCTCGCCGTTCCTGTTCTAATAACGCTACTTGAGCTTGACGTTTCTCATTCTTCAATTTGATACAAACATTGTCACATTCTATATGAATTTCCTCTTTCTGCACTACTGAGCAGATAAAATCTTTCTTAATACGTTTGCACGCGCAAAATAGTTTCACCTTCTTGTTGCATTCCTTCTCATTCATACATAGATCTGGGTGACAGTTGTTCATACATCGATGTCCACAAGATAACTGAAACAAAACGCTATTATTTAATCATAAAAGATCTAATATTGAACACGTTTATAAATAATAGCTGTATAGATAATTTAATTACATTTTTGGGGCATTGATTTCCACATTTGAGCAACTCGTTACGGTTAACAGTCGTAGCTGATGTTAGTTCAGCACATCTACGGTACAAGGTACCTATTCCGCAATGACACGAAATTTTAACTAATTGCTTACAAGGAAACTGACATGGTTGTTCACACTCCATACAAGGAGTAGTATTCTTATCTCCATCGGAAGATGGTACTCTGTGACAAACCAATTCGCACGTATGATTTGTACATGGTAACATTTTGCCACATAATCTTCCACAAGAGGTAGGTCTGGCCATGTGACAAAGCCATGGACGTGTCTCGTGTCCTCCTAAACATGTAACTTGTACTGAAACTTCGCATGGTGGACATGGTAACGTTTTTAGCTGCATGATTTCTTTCTGTATATCCCATGGTCCAGCAGGTTGAGACTTTACGTCATTCTTAGTCACTTTTACCCACACTTTTGTATGGCAAACAGCAACGCAAGAATGACCGCATCGTTTGTACACTAAGTCACAAATCTTTTTACAAGGTGGACAAGGGCCTTGGTGGCATTTGTGAGTTTCTCTTTTGGGATGATGACAGATAGGTGGTATTTTACATGGCTTATTGCAAGGTGGAGGTTTAATCTTCTTGACTGTACCACATGGTACTCTTATCTTATTGTATCCACATCTACATTGTATAACGTCAGTTTGTGCACAAGGATAACATGGGCCACTGTGACAAGGGGCAAAACATTTGTGTTTACGACAGTTTAAAGTATTGTTGCATACTTTTTCACATACGTTATACGTATTTTTGATCACACAGTCGCAACATTTTCTATTGCATAAGTGTCTCCCGCACAAACGCATTTGCATACACTTTTTATTGCAGTGAAATTCTTTGCCACATGCAACTTCTTTCTTATAGCTACCGCATCGACACGATTTCGTGACTACTTCTAAACATTGTCCACATCGATCTGTGTGACATCTCATGTTACAACAGTGTGAAGCACAATCTAATAGTTTGCCACATGTGTCCCCACATGTAGGCAAATGTTCCTGTTTGCAAGAAATAGCATAACGCTTTTTTCCACATGGACATGTCCTGTTTTTTTCCAGTGGACAGGGTCCACAATCAGTACGTAAATGGCAAGTGCTTTGGCATGTATGAACATTACAAGAAAGAGATCTATCACAGGGTTTATCACAAACCCATGTACCTTCTGAGCACAACTTCAGTTCCTTGTTACTCTTACAGTGACATTCAAGTAGTACTAATTCTGAACAAGGAGGGCACTCTCCTGTATGACACACTTCTTTACAAATGTGTGAACATAGTTTATATTTCTTATTACATATGGTGCCACAACTCCACTCTTTGGTATTGCACCGCCGTTGTTGAGGCATCTGTTTGCCACAGTAACATTTGATAGATAATATTTTTGCACAAGGTGGACATGGTCCAGGATGACAAAGTAAAACACACTTGTGGCCACACTCTGGCTGCAATAGCTTGTCACAAATTTCTCCACAGGAATGTGGAATATTCCACGGTTGGTGTGGAGGATTTATGACTTTTTTACAGAAACACTTATAGTTATGAGGAATTTCATCTTGCCCATATTCCATACGACATTTTGGGCTGTAATTTGTTCATAGATATAATAAATAATACTGAATTTAAATAATTATAAGTAAATAAATATAAAACTCACCATGCCCATATTAGTGTAAGACCTTTCTCACGTTTAACATTCAAACTATCCTGTATCCAATGTAAAATGCAAGATAGATGTAAAAATGCAAAACATTTGCTGCAGTTCCATATCTAAAACAGTTGTATTAACTATCTAAGAGATGTACTAAAAAATACCAAAAGTTATGACTGATATAATTCTAAAAAAACATACTGGATCTGCCTTTTTCACAGTTGAAATACATATTAAGCAAACAGCACTACCAGATTCAAAAATATTAATCAAATATGATAAAATTTTTTCTGCATCAGCCTCCTTTCCTTTATAGGCAGACAATACTTTTTCAACAACAGTCTGTATATCCTCCTCATTTTTTTCATTTTCATCCTCACTGGATGATCCTAAATAAGCATTTGCTTCTAAATGTTTGTTGATTGCTATTTTATTCTCTGCTTGAGCTCGTCTAAATTTCTGCATATTTGCTTAAAATATTATTTAAGCAATAAAAGAATTACATTTAAAAAAGTATATTTTCTGAAAAAAATACAAAAAATAGAACAGCGATAATTTTTTTATTGATAATTTTATAAAATTATGTACACGTGGTAGAAAGTTGAAAAGAACCTAAAATTATTTTCATTTAACTTATTTACCTGCGTACACCTATGTAAAAAAAATGTTATGTTCAAACAACAGACTGTAATGCATTAATTTCACATAAATGATAAGAAGCTTAAGGAAACTAATGAAATGATTTTGGAATGTATGAGATTTTAATTCTTCCTAATTACAGCCATATTTTTTCCACACACTTCTTTTTTAGATTTGTGATCTACGAACGATACGGTTATACGTTTATTGGTTATTTCATGGAAAATAACAGAAAGTACAGGAAGGAACTAATCATTAATGAAATAATCGTTTATTTTATTGCGAGTTTATTTTCATTGAGCAATACAGATGAGATACAAAAAAAAATATTTTAAGATATATCTTTACAAAAAAATATCTCTACAACAGTGATTCTCAATATCTTTTTTCGGAAAAATGTAAGATCTTTTAATCGAAGCACTCATTAATTGAATTATAATTAAACATAATTAAAAATTGACTAAAACTATTTCTTTCTTTTATAGTATGTTACATGAAATACACAAATCTAGTAAACAACTAAAGTTGAGAAATACTGAAGGATGCATGAGGATATTAACCATCTTTTAATGGTAACACCTAACTAATAATGATATTTAGTTAATAAAATATAAATTTCATAAGTTACGAAATTCAAAATTTGGTCAAAGTAAAACATAAAATACATCATGACATTGGGAAAGCAGTGGCAGAAAAATTTATATGAAAATTATGGTTTGCCGGACAATTATACGGATAGTTCATTTTTGGAACAACTACGAAAAAATATAAAACCACATAATGTAACATTAATACAAGCAATAACATTTGGTGCCAGTGTATGCACTCAACTAAACGTTGTTATTCTTTTTCTCGTTATATTTATTTGGTTAAACAAAGAATGGGCTAGTCCAGATATCGTATTTATATTCGGTGTAATATTCACAGTATTTGGTTACTTTGTATATTGTTTAAAAGAGCCAAATACTTTTACCATGTTAACAGAACATCTTAGAACTGCATTCATTTTTCTTACATTTGGTTATATTTTATCACCTATTTTGAAAACTCTAACCGAAACTATCAGTACAGATACAATTTATGCCATGACAATATTAATGTTCATGGTACATTTAATATTTAGCAAGTATGGTTCTCTGCATATTTCTTTGTCAGATTCTTTATCTATTACATCTTCCATTTTTGGTTCCTTAATGTTAGCATCTAGATTAGCATCAGCATCACATGCTTTTTCTCTTCTCACTGTTGCTGTACAATGTTTTGTTCTATTGCCATTTTTAATGCATAAATTAAGCAGCAAGATACTTATTTCAACTTTTCTAACACTTAATACTTCGTATTTTCTTTTACTAGTTTCACAAACCCTTTCTTATGTTTTCATCGGATCTATAGTGTTTTTACATTTTCTTTGTCCTTACTGGTATGTAAGATGTCAAAAATATAAGGATAATATCTATGGACCATGGGATGAAGCTATTATTACTTCTTAAAAATATTTAATTAAATAAGAACTGTAAATATTTAAATATTTAGTTTATTATTAATAGACACGGTACGCTTAAATTTCTTTTTATAAATTGTGTACATATATAGAAATTAATTATTGGAGATTTGTTTTATCAGTCCAATTTTCATAATAAATACTATTTGCGAGAGTTTTGGCAGTTGATTTGTAAATACACAAATATGTAAAAAAATATGTTCTTATATATTTGAGAATTGTTATACGTAGACGCGGCGTTACTGTACAATTATAAACTGTAATAGCCTTTTAATTCTTCTGACAAGGGCTTCAATAAAATTGTAATCGAGTGTTACGTATTCACTGTGTCTATCTACCAATTGCGCAATAAAACTGTCTGTAAATGTAGAAACGAGACCGTGTTTTAATTCCATTAACGTCTCCGACGATACTTTCCACAATACCATATCTTCATCTATACCCCCTGAAGATACTGAAAGAGAGAAAGAAGAAGAAATTACTATGTTAAACTTCATAAGATTCATTGGATTATATACCAATATTAATATAGTATATAATTTTACCTTGCATTCGGCTATGCCGTGATATCACTTGTATCATGTAGAAATCCAAGTGACTCCAAAGAATATACAAAGCATGTTCTATTATCAAAGAACAGTATTTTATAGTTTGACGTTTCTCCTTTACCGAGCGATTTAATCGTTGTTCTACTATTACTCGTTGCTTTTGCACGTCGAGTTCCGCTTCCTCTTCAGACATGTATTCTTTTAATTCAGTTGTACTCATTTCCCCTACTATTGCTGATTTCTTAATAAGAGTATCAATATGAGGTAATTCAGTGTGTAATAAATTCGTAACAGACACAAGTTGATCGACAATCGTTCCCAAATGTACTCCACCAGATGTATCCTTCATCCGCTCTTCTCTTCCTCCTGGTTTTGATGTTAAATGCGGTTCAAACAGTACATTCCTTATTTTCTGATCCATTCTACTATGTTGCATCTGATTACGTGTATACAGCATAATGTTTGCAACTATCTGTACACAAGAAATGTGTTGCTGGTTTGCATCAGTTTCTTCGTGACTCAGACAAACAGGAGCTGACTGTAATTGGAACTTATATAATAAAGACAACATTAATTTCTGTAATCTATATAGATGAGCACGAAGTTCCCTCATGCCAGAAGCATCTTCCAGTTGACGGTTATCGAAATCTTTCCTTGCCAATTCTTCGTCTACTAGCTTGTACATATCTATATTTGCAGACCTGGATATCACTCCTGTGAGACAGGCAACCTCTTTCAAGAAAAGAGTATTCGCTTTAGGAAAGGCATTTCTTAGTACCATTTCTATGGTGTCTCTATGACTTTGCAGAAAGCCACAAACTTGTATGGCACATGACTGATTCTCTGTTCCAAGAGTTGTGAGTAGAGCATCACAAAGATATAAGGCTGGTAAGAAAATTTGCTGGTAACGTTGACCAATGGAGGGAATAAAAGAATAGTCTCCTCCTTCAAATGCTATATGAACATCAGGATGATGATCAAAAACAACCATACTCGACATGCATGATAGGATTTTATTTTCTAAGAGACTTTCAGCACCTAATCTTGTAGAAGCCATTCTACAAAATGTTGCCATTTTTGCTTCATATAAGTACAATGGTCGCAATGTCTGAATGTCTGGTTGCAACATACATCTTAACATATTGTCAGATTCCAGAAGACTGTCTATCATGTGCTTCAAGTACCCTCTACTGGCTAAATAAATGATCCAAGCACTGTCATAGTCCAATTCTAGGATTTTATCCAAGCAGGATAAAGCCAACATTTTACAGACGTCGTGACCACCCGAGCAATTGTGGCATAGAATATCCATCAACTGATTTCCAAAGCTGTTTATCACTTGTATCGTTGCGTATCGATGGGAGCGTTCCTGAACAGGCATTACTCTATTCACTGAGCTGTCGAGTTGACTGACGTACATTAAATCTATGATGTTAGTGCTCTCTGACTTCTCTAAACCAACCACACAAAGGAAATTTAACAAAGCTGCATACAAATGGGTTATTACTTTCTGAGAAGAAGCTCCAGCGTTTAATATCCACTGCAAAATATGGCTTAAAATGATCTTCATCATCGTTGTATTTGAGGGAGATGATGGAAACGACTCACTGTCTGTGTCTGTGATGAAACTATTTCTGAGATGCACAAGCAACATCAAAACTGTCCCAGATACTAAAGTTTTGATTTCACTTAAAGCTTCACAGGAAGTCATCTTCTGTAACAAATCATGAGATAGGTTTAATAACAGATTTTGTTTTTGTGGTGTTGGGAGCTGTTGATTCGTCGCAACGCAGAAGAGTATTTCTGTAGTTTGACACCAGCCTTCCACAAACTTCACGGTGGCATATGACAACAACTTTGTCTGATTCCTTTTTAAAGCGTGTGTCAAGATTTTCTGTACTTCCTGGTGCATAAGATTACGCTGGGTCGCGGTTGCACTGCTTTGAGTAACAGCCAATTCTTCAGTAATAAGAGAATGTAACTTTCTGATGTCTATAAGCCGGGGACCTCCTATTAACGCAATTGGAACACTACAGCGTCCTAGAACCATTTCTACTTGAGATGGATCGAAGAAATCTAGAGACAATGGAGGGTCTAATTGAAGTTGAAATTCAATGTAATGCAAAAGGTCCATTAGAAGTTTCTGTGATGGAACAATCTGTCCCTTTTCTTGACCAAAGTTTCCAACTAGTCTATGAACTAGAGAATTTTGCAAGCTTCCACCAGCAACTCTCAGTTCTATAGCAGCTATTTTTAATAACCATGACATACAACCAAGCTCTGTGGCTGTGTTCTGTCCCTCAAATGGTAGTTTTGAAAGATGCCTCTGCACAAAATCTTGATTGACACTGGTTCGTAAAAATCTCAGTACTGAGACAGATGTCTTATTATTAGCAGTCAATGTGTGAAGGAAGCAGTAGCAAGCCTCTGTTATCTTGTCCCGACCACGGTCAAGAGACTGCTCCATAATCCCCAATATTGAGTGTAAACATGATCTTGGAAAGCCAAGAATACCCGGCTGTTGTAGAACTGTCTTCCTAATATCCGTAGTGATCGTAAAATCTAACAAATAATGAGAAAGATTGGGAGTGGGTCGTGTAATGCTCTGCATCATTAGAAGCAGAATTCGCTCCTTGCAGCTACCAGTATACTGTTTCTCATTCGAGTCAGTATCCTCATCCAGTGCTGTATCTGCGTCCAAACATTCCACGAAACCGTGTCTGATGTTCGTGGCCAAAGTAGGAGTGGCTGTGAACGTAGAAAGCAATTCAGAATCTGCTCCTGGTACGTTAGTCACCTCGTGAATAACACCAACGGCATGGAACGCGTGTTGTGGTAGCCAGGAACTATACGAAACGTATTTAGCTATATTTATCATGTAGTCAGGCTTCTTAGATTGTGGATCCACTTCGAGAAGTAACCTTGATAATCCAGTTAGAATTTTCTGAACAAATTTAGCAGCAGCTAATTGTGCCGTGTAATAATCGTGTTGCGTCTTCAAGCCTCTTTCCAATATTTCCAAGCAGTATAAAGTACTACTCTCAAGATTATTTTTACCAGGAAAGGGTTCGTAGCTGTCGAAACTGCTGCAACCTTTATCCAGAACATATAGTATAACATGAAGTAATTCAGATTTTGAATGTAACTGAGTCATTATGTGGTATCCAGGAGCAGAGTTAACCACCGTGGTTTCTCCACTCTGAAGTTCCACTTTGCAGCCAGTGAAATCCTCTGCAGCTGGTTCATATTGTTTTATAAGTTTAGAGAATATTTTTAAGCAAGCTTCGGCAACTTCCCACTTCTCTGCTGAATTTTTATATGATCGCGTGTGAAATTTTAAAAAGACAGTATTAATGATAAAGTGTAAATATGGGTCAAAACCAGGATTACGCTGACCCATTCCCAGTAATCTCGGTATAGGAAAGTCAGTAAGAACGTCTAAAAGCTCTAACATTGCTCGGGTCAATGGATATTCGTCTTTCTTCGACTCAATTTCTTCCAACTCAGTTTGAACGCCTCTTGGTTGGTAACTGCTTATAGTTGGTATGGTTGAAAGTATCTGTGCGGTCTCCAAACTTTGCCATACAGTAGATGAACTCTCAGGAGATCTTGCTAATGCAGCAAGTGTTCTTATTAAAACGCCTTTCAGTGGAATCGAAATTCCACAACTTACTAAACCTATCAAGGATGGTAGTACTTTCCATCCAGGATGATCGCATATAGCTATCCTTGACATTTCGTCGTTTTTTGCGATCACCTGTACCACCAAGAGTACAGCCTCGAGGCCTTTGACTTCTTCTGGTGTAATACCTTTCGGATGACTTCTTTGACGGTAAACGGTGTCCTGATTAGGGGGCAATTCTTTCCTGAGATTAATATAGTAGCGGCTTAAAGAATTGAAGAAGTGGTCCCAGGAAATTGTTGTTGATCCAGAAGATCCTATGGGTATTTTTATATTATTTGTTTAAGAAAACAGAAATAATATTTTAAAGAAGATAATTCTTACCATTAGGTTTAAGAAAATTAAATGCTTGTCGTGCAGCTTGCGGAGATGACGCGAGAGATGCTATCATTTTAAGATACGGTACGAACAATCCTGCTGGTAGTATTTCCCCAGCAAGACGTACAAATTTAAATAGAGCAACCTGTCTAGAAGGTAAACGATTAATATACGCAGGAACAGACGTGTGTGTGGAGTCAGAGTGATGACACCAATAGTCCATGACTAAATCCAATTTTAGAGGGTCTTCTTTATACAATTCCGCCACAGTTAACATCAAATACTCGAAGTGGTTGTCCAGATTCAAAGGTGGTTCAATGCCCTCTTGTTGGTACGCTTGAATGAGACGCATGGATTCATCCGCTCGACTTCGTAGATCTTTAACTTTCAAAGGCATTAGTAATATGAAATCGGAAACGAGAGAGTGGAAGTAACGAAGATAAAATTCTTCCTGATATATGCTCTTATTCTTGAATAATACTTTAACCATAAAATGAAAACATTTGTTAGATAAAGCTGCTTCTAGTAGTCTTTCATCTTCAGTAGTAATATTTAAAGCCTGTACATTACTCCCGGTTTTAATTGTTGTTAGAGAAACCGCAAAAGCAAACTGTACAATTCCGCGTAATTCAGCACACTCCCAGTTGACATTAGTAGATACTAATTTCTGATGTAATTCTTCGTGTGCTCCTCGTTCCGCGATCAATGGCATAGAATTAATTAATTCTAAAAAAAAGCATTAAATAGTATAAAAATTATTCTTACAATCAATTAAAATGTATATTATACCTTCGCCATTTTCACGGCTATGCAACGAACTAAGATTAATCGCATTTAACACGCTCATTACGATAGAAAGAGTGACTTTATCCAGGCCTCCTTCACTCGCTTCAGAGTCGATTTGTTTCGTTTGTAATAGAGATAACAGGCGGAATAAAATTGAATTTGGTAACGCGGATTGCGCGGACCATAAGTATAAAATATCAGCTAAATCTTGTCTAGAATCGTTGTAGAGTTTCATGACCATATAACGATGCTTTGGTCCGCCTAATGCCCGATTTTTTTCTAGTAATTCTTGCTCTTTTACTGGATCCATTTTTTCCAGCAATGATAAAATCCTATCTAATAGACCATCTTCTTGTAATTTATTTGTGTATTCTGTAATGTGTCTTAGAAGAGCAATGGGAGCATCAATTTTCCAGCTGTGCCCCATTCTAGCTTGTATAAGCATTCTTAAAGTTGATGTGAGTGCCTTCTTTCCATCATAATATAGTAAAATAGCTGTTAATCCCCTTGGTAAGTTAGGGTTATGAGGCATTTGCAATTGAGCAGTACAGAGAAGATCCAATGCCATGAACTCATTAAGTTCATACATATCTGATATAATAAGAGTTTCATCAACTAATTCTTTTGATAATACTTGATATCCTAAACCAGGAAGTGTAATACCATCTGTAACTCCCTTTGTTATTTCTTCCCTACTGTTCACATTTGGAGGCTGCAATAAATTTTTAATTTTTTTATTGTTATATTTAATTACTTGGTATCATGCAATCACTTACAAGATTTTTTAGAAGAGTAAGAAAATTTTGCCTATGATTACGTAAAGTTTCTGTGAATTCATGATACTGGAGATCATGAGTTGTAGGTGAAGAGGTAATATACCGTTCTACAAGACTCTGCAGTTCTTTGTAGGGAGTCCACATGTCCTGTGTTGTTCCTTTTTCTGTGGTATATGAAAAAATTTTTAATTCTACAATATTATTTAAAATTTTGCAACTTCGTACCCTTAAAGCATAACATTGAAATATACGAATTGTACATTGTTAAAACTAATATAATTCAAATATATCGTAATAATTTAAATGTCACAGGTTAGATTTCCCATGTAAGATTAAAGATGTAGGTATTCGTATAAATAAAAAATTACCTTCTGACATTTTATTAAAATAAATGGATCGTTATAAAAATACAAATCTGGTGGTACAGAATATCGTACTTAAATGTAATGGAAAAAAAGAAATCTTGTGCAACATAATACAAATACCGGTCCTCTGGCGGGAACGACGGACTTATTGATAATTACAAACCACTGAATAAATATACATAATGGTGAATATAGATGCACTTCTTGCTAAAAGTGCATTTTACTTTGAAAAATTTTTCGAGTAGGTTCATCTTCATTATAATCTCATTTTTAATTTAAGCATTATTTTTCTACATTTAACATGTAATGATAGCAATTAGTGTTTGTCATATTTGAATTAAAGAAAATTATTATTCCCGTTTTTCGTAGTTGATACGTTTATATGAGCATTGAATAGTTTGCTTTATCTTATCATGAATGTAGGTAGCATAACTACCAAGCAACTATAGTCTATGCTTTTTTTCTTTCGAGTTGCGATGTTTCTGAGTTAGTAATTTAAATGACATTATTTTGTTACTTTTCTTGTATTGTAAAATTCGTAAATTCGTAAGTTCACATCACGGTTTACGTAATATATATAAAACTACATAAATGTACGATGCGGAACGATAAAATATGTGATAAAAAATATACATATGTCGCCGGCCGGTAATTTTGTGTACGTGGACAGTTTTTGGATAGATACTAGTATTTAAATTCGTGTAGTCTATCTGTTTAGCATGTAGTTGCTATGCTTCGTTGAAATAGCATATTTGCTACTGTGTTAATCAATTTTTCAATTGAACGCTCAAGATTTTTTATTATCAATCTTTGCAAGGTAGTAACCTAATGCTAACTGACAAACGCCATGTGTCTTTCGTTGCAGCTCCTATTCTTACAATTCTGTAATGCATTAAAGATTTTTGTAACGCATAATTGTGAAGTATTTAGTTGCTTTCCGCATGCGAGACAATTGTAGTTTTTGTTGTTGCTAAAAAAATGTAATATATATTAGCAGAATTAATATATGCTCCTCATTTTCTTTTTCCCATAGATAAATTCACTAAAAGTGGTTCTTAATTACTTAAAAAGTTATACCTCATAGCCTCATCAATATGGCTTCATTGATGAAGACAAGAGGTTTGCGTATGTCTGCACAGAAACAGGAAACACTTTTAAAGTTGACTGTATTGTCTCTTGCAGCAATTTTATGTAAGTATCCTGAATAAGAATAAAAAATATTTTTGTGATCTTCTATATACTTTTAAATACAATTTTGGTTTCTAGCATTTGCAACCAGATTATTCTCAGTCTTAAGATTTGAGAGTGTCATTCATGAATTTGATCCATACTTTAATTATCGCACAACAAAGTATTTAGCAGAAAATGGATTTTATAGTTTTCATAACTGGTTTGATGATCGTGTTTGGTATCCCTTGGGAAGGATAATTGGAGGTATATTTTTTCAAATTAATTTATACTATATGTTCTTGCAGTACTAATTTAAATTGAATGTTAATTTGTTTCACAGGGACAATATATCCAGGTTTAATGATAACTTCAGCAGCATTATACCGTCTTTCATGGTTACTAAATATTACTTTAGATATACGCACTATTTGTGTCTTCCTTGCTCCATTATTTTCTAGTTTAACAACAATTATTACTTATTTGCTTACCAAAGAATTGAAGGTAAAAATATTTATATTATTTTGGATAAATTAAAAATATTATTTTGTGCATAATTTTTAGGACTCTGCATCAGGATTATTTGCTGCAGCCATGATAGCAATTGTTCCTGGTTATATATCCCGATCAGTGGCAGGATCTTATGACAATGAAGGCATAGCTATTTTTTGTATGTTATTTACATATTACATGTGGATCAAAGCAGTTAAAACTGGAGCTATTTGTTGGGCAACATGTGCTGCACTTGCATATTTTTATATGGTGTCTTCTTGGGGAGGCTATGTATTCCTAATTAATCTAATTCCGTTACATGTATTGACCTTAATGGTGACTGGCAGATTTTCTCATAGGATATACATTGCATACAGTATTCTATACTGTCTAGGAACAATTTTGTCTATGCAAATATCATTTGTTGGATTCCAACCTGTTCAAAGTTCTGAACATATGCTTGTAAGAGCAGACAATATTTGCCTTAAGTTTTCAGGTAATTTTCCAAATAGAACTAATTTCTATTTTGTATACAGGCATTAGGAGTGTTTGGACTTTGTCAGATTCATGCCCTAGTTGATTTTTTACGCAGCAAAGTATCACAAGACGACTTTGAAGTATTATTCCGTGGTCTTGTTATTTCTATAGTTACTACTTCGTTTATATTAGGTGTTATTTTGACCATAACAGGTATATATAATAATATTAATAAAGTATTCTTAAATTTGAATGATATTTACATTTCATAATTTTTTTAAAGGGAAAATATCTCCGTGGACTGGTCGTTTTTACTCTCTTTTGGATCCGTCTTACGCAAAAAATCACATACCAATCATTGCTTCCGTTTCTGAGCATCAACCAACATCATGGAGTTCTTTTTATTTTGATCTCCAAATTTTAGTATTCCTATTTCCATCGGGTTTATATTTTTGTTTCTCAAAATTAACAGACTCTAATATTTTCCTCATTTTGTATGGAGTCACAAGCTTGTACTTTGCCGTAAGTAAAAAGATTTACTAAAAGCTTCACTAAAAAGCATTTAAAGATCTCCGAATTTCTGCAGGGTGTGATGGTTCGTTTAATGTTAGTTCTTGCCCCGGTAATGTGTATCTTGGGTGGAATTGGAGCTTCCTCTTTACTCGTTACTTATATGAAACAAGTAGAGAGAGGAAAAGTTATTGATAAGAAATCGAAGAAGTTTGAAAGTAACTACATACTCAGAAGCGAGGTAATTATATTGAAATAGTAAAATTTTTACGAAATAAGTATTGTAATCAATGCATATTAATTTTCAGATTGCCATCCTCTTCATAACTGTAATGTGCGTTCTCTTTTTTTCGTACACCATTCATTGCACGTGGGTTACAGCAGAAGCTTACAGTTCGCCTAGTATCGTATTATCAGCTCGTTCTCCAGATGGTGGTCGCATGATTTTTGATGATTTCCGAGAGGCGTATTATTGGTTACGCATGAACACACCAGAAGTAATTTTACAATATTTCCAATAATTTTTTGATAATTTGTAACGTTTAAAATTATATTTCCTAAACACAGAACGCCAAGGTAATGTCTTGGTGGGATTATGGATATCAAATCACGGCAATGGCGAATCGTACGATCTTAGTGGACAATAATACATGGAACAATACTCACATATCAAGAGTCGGTCAAGCAATGGCAAGCTCTGAGGAGAAAGCTTACGAAATAATGAGAGAGCTAGATGTTAATTACGTTCTTGTTATTTTTGGAGGACTTACAGGCTATTCATCGGATGGTATTACACAATTAAAATAAGTAACTAAAAGTATTGAATTATTTAAAATCTTGGTTGATTGTAATTTTAGATATTAACAAGTTCCTATGGATGGTGCGTATCGGCGGAAGCACTGAAAAAGGAAAATCTATAACAGAATGGGATTATTATAATTCTGCAGGAGAATTTAGAGTCGACAAAGAGGGTTCTCCAATCTTGCTCAATTGTCTTATGTACAAAATGTGTTATTACAGATTTGGTCAAGTTTATACAGAAGGAGGTAAATCTTTTGACTGTTCTGTTTGAAAATAATTTATGTTTAAAGATAAGTAAATCGTCAATAATGTGATGATTAAACAGGCAAACCTTCTGGATACGATAGAGTCAGAAACATGGAAATTGGTAATAAAGACTTTGAGCTAGACATGTTAGAAGAAGCCTACACCACAGAACACTGGCTTGTACGAATTTACAAAGTGAAAGATTTGAGAAATAGAGGAATTTAAAGAAGTGTGGACTGATAGAATAAAAAGAGAAGTAATGACACCTTTGTAAACTGTTTCATAATTTCAGTCGCTTATAAGTTTTTATAATTGTCCATAAGATACCAACATGGCACTAAATACAGAATTGCATATTTCCATTAAGCATCAACATAATTGATAAACTTTTGTAAAAAACAAACTGCGACCTCGTTATATACATTTAATTTTTCGTAAAAGAAATGTAGTTACAGTAAAGCTTCCCACATTGTCCTTCAGCTCGGAACCGAATTGTAACTGTTTCGGTACAGGGATACTGTTTTTCGAGCCTCGCAGCTTGCCTTTGTAGTTCGCCGAACGCAGACAAGGACAACAAATAAAAGAGAAGGATGATATGAGAGTCGAGGCAACCGAGCGATTAAAACACCAGCGTTTTTATATTTAACTTTTTCTGTATGAAAAAGTTCATAACATATTGATGAGATTGTCTGATCAAAATGAGACCAAACATAATATAATTTGAATAACAGTTACTTATTAATACTTATTGAGTAACTCATTTCATTTCATTATCGCATTACAAAAACGGATTGCTAGAAAAATACGTAAAATACTTCTACACATTATCCATTGAATGTAAGCTGTGCCTCCACGTTGTCTGTCAAATACATAAGCTGTGCCTGGACAATGTGGCGGCACAACCTACATTTGACGGACAATGTGAAAGAAAAATTACATTTGAGGGATAATGTACATAGAGAGATGTTTTATATTTTCCGGCATCACATTTTTGTAATTTATCAGAAACTTGTAATGAAGACATAAAACTACATATGTATATAAAAATGGGATACTTAACATTTTCTTATTTGTCCGGTACCGGAAAGATACATAAAACATCCCTTTATGTACATTGTCTCCCGAATGTAATCCTTTTCGAAATGTAACCATTTCCCGTCAAATGTAGTCGGTGCCTCCACATTGTCGCTCAAATGTAGGCTGTAAATGTGGTTTAAATTATATCATGTTTAATCTCATTTTAATCGCAAAAATCTCACCAATATGTTACAAAATTTTTCAGATAAAAAAAATAAAATTAAAAAATGTTATTATATTATGAATTGTCAGGTCGTGAACTCTCATAAAAAAACCACGTCGCGCATCGCATTACACTCATCGCACACTTGACTGACTCCGAGAAAGATAAGGCTCGATTCACACTAGCAGTCCACTTCCGGTCCGGTCAAATATTTTTCTATGATTTAGAACGTACTCATTCACACTACGTGTAACGCTCCGGCCATGGTCCGATCAGGGTCTGGTCTCGTCCCAGCAACTAATCTTTGAAAAGAATATTTTACTGGGACGAGACTGGACCGGACCGGGACTGAACCCATAGTGTGAACGCGTTTCTTGATCTACCACCGGTTATTCCATTCCAATTCCAATTTTGATGAAACTAATATGTGTAGTGTATTTTTTTTCATTCGTATCACAAAAGATGGAACTTTTTAAGAATATTTTTAATTTTGTTGTACGCACCCTTTTCAATATGAAAATTGTAAATAAATTTTTGTTTTGCAAAAACGAACCCTTACTCTCGTTTTTAAAAATCTAACAATGTTGGAATCTATGTGAAATAATGATGAGTTTATGTCATCATTTTGTTGGCTTCAAAGTTATTCACAAATGATGACATGTTGAAAACCGCAAAAAAAGCGGATTTTTAGCCAAACATAGATGTATAAACTAATTTATATTTCGAGAGCAAAGCGGAATTGGACCGGCAGCGGTTCGCTAGCATGAATACTCAGAGATTTGACCAGACCGGGAGCGGATCACTAGTGTGTATTGGGCCTGACAGGTGTAGGTATAACACATAGCTAGACGTAGGGACAACGAATGGACAATGTGAAGGAAGTACTAGTAGAGACAATGTGAGAGGATTTATGTATACCGATTTATAAAGTCATTTAATTTTGGAGGTAATCTTTATACTAATCGTGAAGGCTGGAACAACATATTTATTTTAATAGTCTTTATAAAAAGTGTACTGGTATTTGTAACTTAAAGAATATTCGGAGTGTAGTTTATTGAGCTGGATATTCTTAAAGCAGCATTTATTTTGACATTGAATTATTAAATGATCCCTGTGTTCAACGATAATCATCATCGTCATAATTGCTTCCTTCACACGAATTAAGTTTAATTACGCGACGTATAAAAGGGTAAATTTGTTACTTATATATATTGAGAATTAATAATATGAAGATTTAATTTATAAGATGCTAATCGTGTAGATGGAAAAAAAAAATTTGCATTAAAGAAAAAGATCAATTTTCTTTCATATGCAAAATGATATATGATAAACATGAAAACTGTCACACACTTTTCAGTAGTATTTTACTATATGTGAAACAATATCCAGTGAGTTTGGATTGCAGTGCATGCATATATGTTATTAGGAATACGTAACGATCTACCATCCGTATATTTTAGAAAACGCATGCCTTGATCATATGTTGCTTGAAAGTGTAATTAACGTTAGCTTTTGTTTTGTAAACACGGCTCAGGTCGGGACAGTTAAAGTCGATCGGTTTCGAGTAGCTCGATCGTGTCGAGTAACCCGACACATTCGAGTTAGATCGGAAAAAAGTCTGCTAGACTCGAGCAAGTTCCTCAGGTACTCGAGATTCGCTTCAGAAACATTGAAACCTATTTTTTGATCTGACCCGAATGTGTCCGGCTACCCGACGTGATCAAGCTACCCGAGTGTTCGGATACCAGCTTGAGTTCACCCGAATTTAAAAATCCCGATCCGACGCACTCCTGGTGTACAGAGACATGTGTGATATCCTGATGGCAATATGGAAATAAATATGAACAGACAGCATTTTTTTTATGCATACATTTTATTCAGATATATTTTACAGTTTGACATTATTATTTTACAGACATACTTAAAACTTAAAGATATAAGAAACAGTTCGAACAGTTACGTGTCTTTTTTATTTAAGAAAGATCAGAGTCATACGAATTGCTTTGTTTATACAGTTTGCCAGTTCGAATCTTACACTTAATAGTAGTATCATTAATTTAAGAAACTTAGGAATGCAATATGTTCGGTTAAATAATAATAAATTTATCAATTGGTGCATAAGAAAATTTCATTTGCAAATGTGTTTGATTATCTCCTAATGGACCATAATGGATCTAGTTGACTCAGTGGATCGACCGCTCCTTCTTTAGATTTCTCTTGAATCGATGTTGTAGCAGAATGCGTTGCACCGCTAGTAGTTGACCCTTTTTGTCGACCTAAGATATAATCAGGGTTGAACGTATTTTTCTTCATGAAAAATATTATCGTATAATACCTTCAGTATCTGGTCGTTGGGCATTGATACCAAGACTCTGGAGAAAATCGTCGGAAGGATGCATCTTTCTTGACGTTTTATCCTTGTTTCCTTTCAGTCCTTCGAAGTTTTCAAATGTCGAACGAGTAGAAGATAAGATACCACCTAACATTTAATAAGTATTACTTTTAACTAATTCAATCAAATTATATTAATAACCAAAAATAAAATAATCCCTACGTTTCATTAAAATGTCCTGGGCATGGTATAATACCAATTGATACGCAAATAGCAAGGACTCTTTATTTACAACTTGTTTGCGGCACTTCAGAAGACCCTTGAATACGAGAGGTACATTGACTATTCCGCAGCCAGCACGTATATGACACACTGTTGCTGCTGCAACTAAGAACAGGCTACTTAATGCTCCACCATCCAAACAATGTACCACTATCGGTTTTGTACAACGTCTCAAGGCTTGTTCTGTCATTACATCTGTCGAGAATGTAAGCAATGCTCCTGGACTACTAGGAAAACCACTAAAAAATGAAAAAGAGCAAAATTACATGCATGAATTGTATATCAGAATTATATATTAATATTATTCATCTTTAAAACTCACTTTGAAGGCCATGTAAGGAATTGCATGTGCACGACAGTCTTTTCCAAATTTTTCTTAATATTGTGTACAGAAATAACTCTCTGAACATAGGACACATGATTCACTCTTCTTTTTAACGAAATTGTAAAGCTACCAACACTCAGAATATCCTCTTCGTTTATAGGCCAATATATCTCTCCGTTTAACTGTGCATCAGATACTAAACACGCAATTATTTCGCTCTCTTGTTCCCATATCATCATCCAAAATACCTCTAATATGTTTGGTAATGGTGCTTGAGTAATAATAAATGCTGTTGGTATCCATTGAGTAATTTCCATTATGTGTGAAGCATTAATATAGTTTGGAATATCTGTCGATGATATTTGTACCCTCGTTGTATCATACGGGATACATTCCATTACCCTATTTTCTGAAGAATGAGCTAAAGCTACTGTACACGATTGTTTTCCACTCTCTCTTTCCTGAAATTGAGATGTATCATTTTGTAACATTTAAAAAAAAACTAAACACTATACAAATAATTTAGGAAACCATACTTCAAATTCTTGAACTTCCTTCCATTTTATGTCAAGATTAGTCGCTCCGCTTAATGTTTTAACAAGTAAACTATCTACAAATTTCTCATATTTCTCAACTTCACTGATGAACTTCTGTAAAGCTGCTGGATCTCCTAAAGGATCTTTTTTGGGCTGTACGTCATTGTACCATGTGTCCCAAACGATTTGTAAATTTTCATTGTCCGTTTTATCTTCGGTAACAATGGACTGAGCATTAATTTGTTCATCTTCGTCCTTTTTTTTATTGTCGTCGCTAACAGCGTCTTTCGTTGTAGTTTCTTCTTGAACTTTATTGAGAGGACGTACTTCTGGTACTAAAGGTGCATGATTTATGGTAACATCAAGATCAGCAAGCAAATCTACATTAGACTTCTCTGACTTTGTAGCAGTTTTGGTAGGATTTGCACTTGTTGTTGTATTAGTTCCATTATTAACAGCTTGCATGTATGTCTGGTTGTAATTAGTGTAGTTTTCATTTTTATTAATGGATGCTGAGAAAAGATTAAATGTAAAATTTACACGAATTCTACTGAATTAGACGAGGATTAAAAAAAAAAACACTTTAATACTTACCTTGATTTTGCATTTGAAGACCATATGGAGTAGTATAATAAATATCACTTGAACTTTGAGACTGATAGCTCTGTCCAGAATATTGAGAAGATGGAGTTTGACTGACCATAGAATTATTACTAGCATTCGTGTATCTTGCATTACTTTCTTGTTGCTGATACGAATTACTATTGATACCAGTATTTATTTGAGGTGTTAATTCAGAGGGTTGTTGCGAATCTTGAAGGGATTGTGAAGTTTGAAGACTGCTAGGATTGTATTCATAACATTGAGTCGTAGGATTATAAGTGTATCCTATTTGGCCTTTGTTGTATGACTCTGTCATTGCACTGTTTCCTTGATTTCCTTGCATGTAATTGTATCCTTGATTGTAATAGGCACCATAACCAGAGTAATGTGATTGTTGTGGATACTGGTATGTTTGTGAATAGTTCTGCACACCTGCTGCAGACTTTGTGTGACTTTGAATTATTTCTGTATTGGTCGAAGAGTTCGTGTACGCGTATGTACTACCTGTATTGGTGGACAACATGCTTTGTGGATATGAAGCACCAGTAGGATGCTGCAAACCGTGATAAGTATTAGGGTAACTCAAATTTGTGTCATTGGTAGATACTTGTGGTGCATATTGATACGCTTTGTCGGTATAAATTTGTTTATTCTGCTCCGTACCACTCGGTTGCGGGTATTGTGAATTGAAGTTGGAAGTTGAAGGATACGAAATAGCCATGTCATTTACTGGAGCAGTTAACGAGGTAGTAGAATGAACAGACTGAGGAATGTTCGTGTTCATATATTGTGTTTGTATGTACTGCGTAGAGGCAGAAATATTCGTCGTCCCAGGTGTATTTTGACTGGATGTACCTTGTTGAGTACGAGATTCGGATGGGGTATAATACATTCCACCATTGTAACCTTGAGTACGCGGAACTTCGGTTTGGTTAACTTGAGGAATATAATTTTGTATTTGAGTATTATCCATTGATAGTACTTGCTGACTTCTAACAATTGCAAGGGATTCTTGAGAGACAAAATTTTGCTGTGGTTCAGGTATGTGTTGCTGCCCTTGAGCCACGGTAGTATAAGAATGTGGTTGCACATCTGTAGTTTTATTCACTGTATTCGATGAAGGTATAGCTGTTTGTGGTATCGCTGATGGTGGAGGAGGTACCTCAGGTGTAGTAATACTAACAGTCTTATCAAGATTAGAAGGATATTGCTGTGCAACGTTATATCCAGTATAGTCAACAGAAGGCTGGTAAGCCTCGTACTGCATCGTATTACTAGGATAATTATACTGTGGTTGAGTGTTAGTGGAATACTTATGTTGTCCATCCAAAGCTGTAGGAAATTGTCCATTGGTTATATAAGAATTTACTGGATACTGCACTGTAGTATCTGTCGTCGTATTTGTTGCAATTCCTTGTGAATAAGTATTTGCAATGTCTGAGCTATTTATTTGCATATAATTTTGATTTAAAGCAACATTCTCGTTATAGGTAGACGCTTCATGAGAATAGGGTAAATTTGCTTTGTAATCTGTATATGGTGCAAGATAATATTGCTGCATAGGTTTCGCAGATGATATTGTTGCATCTAATGCAGGCATTCCACTAGGATGTACTGCACCCTTATTTACTGTGTCATTATAATATGTTTTTGTTGTAACATCCATTTGAACTTGTTTACCTTGTCCTTTATATACATTATAATATTGATTTGAAACATTCTCCGGCCTGTTATTTAAGTAATCTTTTAATTTAAGTCCGCTGCTTGTTCGACTGCGTTTCTGATCATATGCAGCTGCTATCGCCGTGTCCACTTTATCTTGAGTATTTTTATTACTGTCCTGTGCAAGTATATGTTCACGTTCTTCTTCTTGCACCTTACAAGTACTCTTCACTCTCTGAAGTAACTTTGAAACGTTTATTTCTAATTTCCTATAAAATTCGAGACCTTTGTTAGACTTTACTAATAAATCTTCGTAAGCATCGTAAGACGCAATTAAGGAAGTAATTGTATGTTCTCGCCGCTTTAATATCTCTTCGACTCCCTTTCGTACATTAGCAGTTTGAGCATAAGCATCTGTTAAAGCTGCTAAAATATTCTCTTGCGCGGCAAGATTTTGCTCAATCAACGACACCTGCAATATTCATCGTATAAAAATATTAAAAATAAAATATATTTTAAATGTAATAAAAATATGCATTCTAACCAGAGTCTGATGTTTACTAAGTTGATCCGCGAATAAACGATCCAAGGGTCCAGAATCAGACGTGGCAGTAACTAATAAGCGTGTCAGATCATCCTGTGCAACTGAATCTCGCAATTTTGTATGTAATTCGTTTCTCTGTAAACGCATTTCGTCTACTTTGTACAAAATACGTTTCAATTCCTTTGTATGCATTCGTTCTAATTCAATCGCGCTATGCGATTTTTCAGTATTTTGTTCTGTGGAAAATCCAATGTTTTATGTAAAGGAATTCGTATAATTTTGTATAAAATATTTTTTTTAAATTTGAATACTACCTGAAAAATATATACTTGGCGAAGGTATATGGGCCATGAGGTCGGCAAGTGGTTGTGAAAGTATTTTTAAATTCTTCACAAGCATCGTTATTGCTTTACGAAGAGCGTGATTGCTTTCAGAAGCTTTATTATGAGCCTCTTCGTATTTCTTAGCTTCCCTTGTTAAATCAGTAGCTACTATAGACGGTGGTCTCTTTCCAACTGCATCCTGGTATTCTTTTTCTCTATAACAGTAAAGCAAGAACAATTATATTAACAACTAGAGACAAAATAAATTATCTCAACCTTTTAATAATTAAATAGTAACTTTTGTTCTTCATCCAAGAGAAGCTTCTTAATTTCTTTTAATATTTTTTCAACGTCATCGCTAGTATCACACAATTTCCTCATTATGTCAACTAAATCTTGAATGACGTGCTGCTTTGCGTTTAATGCCGCGCATCTCTCAACTAATTCCTCAGGAAGAGGTAAACGCTCCCACTCCGTAGTTTGAGCATCGGGATCCCATAAACTCATATGTTCTAATTTTAAGGACGTAAGATAGGTATTGAGTTGCTGATCTTTGTCCTCGATTTTACTACCGACAGATCGCAATAGTTTTGCCTTTTCTTCCGAATATAGAGAACTCGCTTCATGTACCTTCATTGGTACTAATCTATGTCAAATATTATACCATGAATAACAATTAAATTTGAAATATCTTATTAATATAGACATACCTACCTGGCAAATATATCAGGACCTGAAATTTCAGAATCGTTAATACTAAACGACATCCCTTTAACTAAAGGGGCTCCCTTTATTGTAGGTAGTGTTTCTTTTTCAGGAATTTCCTCATGGTATATAAATTCATTTTCATTTTTTGCAGCCTTACGTTTCCCTTCTATCACGTCGTTTGTAAATGTGAGCGCTTCCTCTATAATTGTTTTCTCTCCAGGAATATTCGAATAAATTAATTGTGCTTCATTCAAAGAAGTTAATGCAGCATTATAAAATGCCACTCTTTCACCCATTTTCCTTTGCTCTTCAGCAGCTAGGCCTTGATATAAATATGTAACTGCTAAGTGATAAGCTTTCTTGAATTTCAGATAATGTTTCCAGCTCTGAGAAAATAAATTCTTAAACTTGTGATATTTTAAGATATAATAAAAGGGAATAGCTTCTGAATATACCTTATAGATTTTAGTACCAACTGTATCTGATATAGTTCCATCCTCACTCCCACCTTGTTCAAGGGTAGATAATGCCAGAGTAAAATAATCCACTATTTGTCTTGCGACTTTTGCTGCATGATACATATATCTTGTAGAATGATAGACATAAGAGTAGACGATTAAAGCCACAAAAGGTTTAATACATCTATGCAATTTTTAGTTGTTTCATACTTACCTACAATTGTGGGTTTACGATTATCAAGCATACTCTTTTCCAATATACATTCTTGCGCTTGAGCTAGACAAAGTTGATGCATAAATGTCATTAGTTCTGGTGCTAAATCTACACCAGATGGTTGTGGATAACTGTTCTTTAAATGCTCAAAAGCCCATGCAGCACATTGAAAGTGAGAACATGCCATTTTCATCCCATCTGCTGATGTCCTTTCAGTGAGTGCTCCCAACTGAGTGTGCATTGCACCAATATTATACAAGATTGAAATGATTTCAAAGCGAATATTTGCTAACGAACAGACCATATTTGCATATGTATCCCTCCTGTTCAAATTACAAGTATACAAATGATTAATTCCAATAGTTACATACATTTATTTTCTTTATATTTATCTTGTCAATTGTTTTACCATGTAAATGTAACAGCTGCTGCACCATCTTTTCCCATAGGAAATCTACTTTGAAGAAAATGTAACTGACAATAATACTTTTTCAACAATGAACAACCAGTTACATTAATAGGTGGTCGTATAGCCATTGCACGTAAACTTTCTAATTGATGTATTTCATGCGAGTATGATTCCGGATCTTCATTATAAAAATCACGTATATACTAAAAAGAGAAACCAGGAGAAAAATGTTTATAATTCTAATTAGATTAATTATAACATATCGGAATAAACCAACGAACAATTATGTCGCTCGATCGGGAAACAAAAATTTAGAATAATAGTTTAACTTTAATCATAGTAAAAGTAAAAATTAAAAATTAATGTACATTTATTATATTACTATAATTTGTAATGTCATTTATACATACCTGCTTTAACTTTGGTCCAAATGTAGTCAATTCAGGACTAACTTTTAATTGAAAGGATATCATCGGTAACCTCGGTACAGCTTCCATTATAAAGTATTTATTAAAATTATCTATTCGAAGTTTCGGAAAACTGACAGTTGATTATCTGTCAAACTCGTAGAAAATGGATTTGTTCATGGAACATACTTTTCGTTATCACGTACTTATGACGAATGTAGTTACCGTCTTCGGGCAGGTATTCATGTACGAAAGTAGTTTCATTTATGTTGCATAAGGTTTCCTTACTAAGTTCCTACATTATTTATATAATATTTCGCAATCTCTTGTAGTATCATTAATTGTAATAAAAAATTTAAATAGTGGTAGAATATAGATTAAGAGCACATACTTAAGGGAAAATCGCTTTTTGTAAATTAGTTAAATAAGAATGCATCTTATTGCGTTGCAAGATATACTGGAATTTACCAACGGTTTGTGTTCAACTACAGAAAAGATTTAGAGACTGGACATGATGCAATACGTCTATGGTTGAATTACTATTTGTTTGTTTCTTCGTGAATTAACAAAGTGTGCGAGTACAAATGGAGAAAATATTGATAAGGATCAAGTTGCATTTTCCCACTGTATCTCGTAAAACAACGTGTTGCATATGAAGCGTTAATGTATTTTTCGTGAATCCGGTGAATGTTTGTGCTTCACTTTCCATTTATTCATAATTATGTACAGTATAATACCAATTAAAAGTGGATACATTAACTTATAATATGTCAGAAAGTAGACTTGACATGGATATTGATAATCAGAGCGAGGACGGAGAAATAAAGAAAAGCCCCTCGAAGGATATGGACGATTTTAGGTATCGAACAACACGATGCTTGATTTTAATTAACCTTCAAACTAATTGACTAATTTTACATTGTTTTATTTTGCTTTTCAGCTAATTTAAAAAAGTATATCGACACGTATAATACGTTAAAATATTACAATGATGTTCTTTCATTGCCGATCTTTTTCTCTAAATTAAATATGTCGCTTTCAGTGGCATAATGTACTTCTTTTTTTTACATTAACCTAATTAAAAAAAATTCATCTGTTCTAACAAATCACTTTTGTGTGCTTAAGCATTAGCCGTTTTGAGAAAAGTATACTTAAAGCTTTTCAGAGGAGGATGGTGGAGATACAGCTGATTCTCTGGATATAAAGCCACCACAGGCTGTTGTCCGTCATCACAAGTCTAATTCATCCAGAAGAAGAGATAAACACGGTGACAGAAGAGATCGTAGGGAAGATAAGGAAAGAAAGTCAAGACATCATGATCGTGGAGAGGATAGACACAGGGATAAACACAGACACCGCAGACACACTGTTGATATTTTGGAAAGATCAGATCGTTCTGAAGGCTCAAAACGAGACAGGGAAAGACTGGAGAGATTAGAAAGAATGGAAAGTCACAGAGACAGGGAATCTAGACACGATAGGAAAGAAAGAAGTACAGGAGATCGTGTTTTGGAGGATCTAAGAGAAAGGTATAAAAGAATGTAGTATATTTTAAAAAACTTTCTATATTTTTAATATTTTTGTTAAATCATGCTTTTTTTTATCTTAAAATATCTAATTATCAGATTACTGGATAAAAGAAGAGAAAGACGAGAAGATTCACGAGATGTTCGCCGCGAAATTCGTATGGAAGATACTCGCGAATTACGCGATTCGCGCGAACGCAGAGAAATTCGATTGGAAGATATGCGAGAACGCCGTGAGATTCGAACCATCGAAGACGTAAGAGAACGTCGCGAATTTCGCATGGAAGAACACAGGCACATGAGAGTAATGGAAGAACAATACTCTGAAACAGAGTTAATGGAACGACCGGAGAGAAGCGAGAAACGCCACAAGAGATCACACAAGCATGATCGTCTTCGCGAGAGGGACAGAGAAAAAGCAGAACGCGAGAAAGAGCACAGAGAAAAACAATTGCGCGAAGCGATGGAAATTGTTACCGAGGAACCTGATGACATGGAGATCAACGAGATGCCAATACAACCAAAGGACCCCAAAGAGATGACTGAACAGGAACTTAGAAAAGAGAGATTATTAGAAGCTGATAGAGAAATGGCCAGAAGGAAAGAAGTCTCTAGATTGGAGTTAGAAGCACGACGAATGAAACGTGGAGAGAAACGACCATTGAGTCCAGACAATAATCAAGATCCGTCTGTCGTCGAATTATCGGATGAGAGTCCTAGTCCTGTTCATTCGGACGAAGTTCGTTCTAAATCTGTCGAGTATGGATTATATTAAGCTATAAATATTCTTGTATTTAATTTTTTATTTTTTATTTGTTGATTATTTATTTGCAGATCTAGACATTCCTCTGATGGTCAAAGAAGTATACGTGAAAGATCTTCAGATAGACATTCTTCCGATTCGTCTGAATCTAGTAGCGATGATGACGATGAATCGAACGATTCGAATAAAGGTTCCAACGCTGATTCTAACGATGGTTCCGATTACAATAATCCAAGTCCCTTATCTGTCGATCGGTTGGCTAAGTCTGATCATTCTGATGGAGAATCGCCTGGACATGTTGATTCCAATGGAGCCTCTAAAAATATGGAAGAAGAAGAAGAAAAGAAAGAAGAAGAGGAGCCTGAATTGCCACCATATTTACCAGCAATTCAAGGTACATAATCTAAGCATGTTTTACGTTTGATAATAATGTACCATTAAATCCTCTTGTGTTGCAGGGTGCAGAAGCGTAGAAGAATTTCAGTGTCTAAATCGCATCGAGGAAGGTACATACGGTGTAGTATACAGAGCACGTGACAAACGTACGGATGAAATTGTCGCTTTGAAGAGATTGAAAATGGAAAAAGAAAAAGAAGGTTTTCCAATTACCAGCCTTAGAGAAATAAATACTCTACTGAAGGCGCAGCATCCAAATATCGTTACCGTTCGAGAAATAGTTGTCGGTAGTAATATGGATAAAATATTCATCGTAATGGATTACGTGGAGCATGACTTGAAGTCATTAATGGAAACGATGAAACAAAAGAAGCAGGTTTTCATACCAGGTAAATATAAAGAAATTAAAAAATATAAAGCAGAGATATAAATATTTTTTTTTTCACAGGGGAGGTTAAATGTCTTATGCAACAATTATTACGGGCCGTCACACACCTGCACGACAATTGGATACTTCATCGCGATTTGAAAACATCCAATTTGTTGCTAAGTCATCGCGGCATCTTGAAGGTTGGTGATTTTGGTTTAGCGCGAGAATACGGTTCACCTCTGAGACAATATACACCGATTGTTGTAACACTTTGGTACAGAGCTCCTGAATTGCTACTGAGTGGGAAAGAATATAGTACTCCCATTGATATGTGGTCAGTGGGGTAAGAAGAAACAAGATTGAAAAATCAGCAATACTTTCTTCATTCATCTATAGCAGAATTACTAATGAACACATTTTTTACAGATGTATCTTCGCAGAATTATTAAGAATGGAAGCATTGTTTCCAGGTAAATCTGAGATCGATCAATTAAATAGGATATTCAAGGAATTAGGTACGCCTAATGATCGGATATGGCCAGGATATAGTAAACTGCCGATGGTGCAGAAAATCCCATTCGCCCATTATCCAGTGAACAATTTGAGACAGCGTTTCAGCTTATCCTTATCAGATTTAGGCATCGAGTTATTAAACAAGTATGGTTTTTTGTGTAAAATGTATTTTTTTAAGTCGATATGGTTCTTTTGTATTATAGAAATAAATATTTGCAGATTCCTTACTTATGATCCTCAACAAAGAATATCAGCTGAAGATGCTCTGAAACACGGTTATTTTGCAGAGGCACCGTTGCCAATTGATCCTCAAATGTTCCCTACGTGGCCAGCTAAATCTGAGCTAGGTGTGAGGACAGCAAACGCTTCGCCAAAACCACCAAGCGGTGGAAAGGAATACAAGCAATTAGGAGATGGTGACGATGCTGATTTAAGTAACTCCGGGTTTCACATGGGCCTCACAGAGGGTGGGCGGCAACCACCTGTCGGTGGTGGTTTCCATTTAAAGTTTTAAAATATGTACGACGAATTCTGCATGATAAAAGAGTGATTGCTTTTCTACGAAATAAACTTTGTATATAAATTTCAAAATACTTGGTGTTTTACATTTGGATTATATCGAAAAAAAAAATAAATATACAATTAAAGGACGGCACAAGTTTCATAAAAGAAAAAAAGACAGTTGTACAATCATTTTCAAGAAATTTATGTTTATCATTGACTACACTGAATCTCACTATTTTATCAGATGATTTTCTTTTGAAAGTACTTCATTTTATTTTCTGTAATAGCCTAAGATACTTGTTTCAGCTACGAAAATATGAACGGTCAGAGAAAAAATGGTCACCGATGAAACGTATTCTTTTGTTAATTTTATTGAGTTCTGATGCATTAGAAGCTTGAAAGATTGAAATGTACAATGATAAATAAAGTAGCTCCATCAGCAGTGAACTAGATGAAATATATCATTTTTAACACGGTTTTTTCCAAGCCAAGTCTTACTTTCCAGCGTTGTTCATGTTTTTCGGTAAGCCCAGTAGCGAGTTTATCAGTTCAGAGTTGCGTTTAGGATGGCACAGGCATGGTGGTAATAACATTAGCCTTGCGGACTGTAAATCGTTATTCTGAAAACAGATTTCACACATTTAGTAGGATCATTAAGAAGAAGCAAACTTTTTCACTTTTGACTAGTATTTATTTCTTTACACCAAAATTTTTATACTTATTTATATTATACACAGTTTTACCAATTCTCTGCCGTAAGAGAAGTTCGGTCCTATCAGATTTCTCTCGAAGTCCTCCATTGCACCCAATGTCCCGAATATGATACCCAGTATTGCAATGAAAAGTAATGCATACTTCATTGATGCCATGTCTCGCTTGAAAAAAAATCACACGCACATTAGCACGAATAATTTGTATTTATTACAAATAAATGAACGTTCGTTTAAACAATTACCTATTTTACTTGGTGAATAAACTATTGGTAGCTGCAACCACTGTTTCTCTTAGACGCTTTAAATGGAAGTGCACTACCAGTCTCGGGCTGCGACACTTTTATACGAGTGGTGTCCGTGGGGGATGAAATCTGGCCACGACAGATAGATCTGTGAACGACAGCTATGTCCCTGGGGAAACATCGAAGAAAATTTCCTTTATTCTTTTCTTAAATTATTACGTAAACCTGTATTGCCATGGACAGTTTTTATCTATCAACTAACTGAATAATCTAATATATCTACATTTTTTTCCTTTTTCCATAATGGATGATATTTTTCCATACGTCCTTTTTTACACTGTTCTGTCCTTTAGATTTATTTTTTTTCTAAAATGACCATTTTTTCCTTTATTTTGTGAATTGAATTAGTAAATTGAACATTGGCACACAACACATGGCCCCTATGGCCTATAGAAACATGAAACTGTTGCTTATGTCTCCCTGAACCTGATGTCCCCACTGAACGAGTATTTTCATTAGTGAACAATATGTGGATCTGTAAAAAAACCCAATTAAAAATCGAAACATTGAAAACATGCATTTATACTAAATGCAACTTTAACATGAATTGTATACAGTTTTATGAACTTTTCTAATTTGAACAATTTCTAATTTGTCCTTTACTTTTTCCAAAAAAATATGGTCATCGTAATCATAGCGTTCCATCGTACGATTCGAACAGCTCGAAAATTCTGGATTTTTCGAAATATATTTTCAGAAATATTTGCTATTTACGTTGACTCGTCATTTTCCCAAAGGTTTCCAAAATCGTATAATATATTCCTTTTCCAATAATAATGCCTCTAAAATATTTTTTCTTATCGAAATAAATTTAACATGTACGCGACGAAAGTAATAAGATTACAAGATGAATAAATAAATCAGTAGGACTAATGAGGCGTGTTGATATGCTCCCTTACCATGTTCACTATATTTGATGATACTCAAAGGTTCCTAAATCGTTCGGTGTTTCCTTTTTATTCATTCAAGAATATCCTCCGAAGACATCAACATCTTTTCTCGTTGAAATAAATTCAACGTATAGGTGTCGAAAGTGACAAGGAGGAATAAATAAATCAATAGAACCAACAAGAGTATCGGTGTGGTCGGATTAATATTCATTACTATCTATCGTCGCCTCTCGTTAGGTTGGCTGTGCCACGTATCGAAAGAGCAGATCAAAATCGAATAAGAGCCTCGTCAAAGGAGCTGGTGACCAAACGTTCACGGTGCATGAACGGTCCTTATTTGCTTTTACGACTTACGCTGTTCTTTAGTTAACGTCGTGATAACGCAACACGCACAATTTATGCATGCATTTGCGCCGCTCGATGACACTGCGGCTCTCAGCTATTCACCTTTACGCTTGTTTACAATGTGTTTTGCCTCTGGGCTCATTAACGATACTTCAACAAATTTTTCTCTTGCGCGCTCCTTCACTGGATATTTTCGAGATATCTCGTTCGATACTTTCTTGCAAATTATAAGGAAACTTTAGCTGGAAGAGCGCAATTAATTCTCGCAGAATAAAATTTCATCCTTTGCTTAGTCGCCATGTGGACATCGAATAAAACGTGTAAAGCAGCTTAACAAGTCATAATAATTATAAAGCAACAGGATTTATCAGGGGTATAGTTCCAGTAATTAAGGAGGATTGTATTTATTCATGAGACACCTACGCGCGAAGATGGAGAACGATAAATGACGAAGTTAGATTCGATATTCTTTCAACCGTTGGGGAGTAAGGAATAGGAGAAAGAATTGGAGGACAAAGAAAAAAAGAAGAGAAAATAAAAGAAAGGGGGAGAGCTTAGGGTGACGAGAATATATGCACGATAATCGAAACTTGGTGCTCTGGGATGAGTGTGGGTCACTAACCAGACAGCTGACTGTGAGGACTGGTGTGGTGGCCTTGATTTTTTCTCGAGACCTTTCAAACTTTACAGCACACAAGTGTCGTATCGATCATGTTACAGTTCGTTTTTATCGACATCAGAGTACATGTACTTTCATTGTACCTATTGTTGTTACACAGCTACTGACGGAATATATTTACTTCTTCAATTTCTCACTAGCAGTCGCTTTTATCGAATGACGTAATTGAAGGCAGATTATTTCTTCGTTACAAGAATCGTAACTTTCATTGACGGATGTTTCACCGTAGCTTTCCCAAGGATTCCACAACTCTCCAAAGCGTGTTGAATAAATCAGCTGGTTGTCTAAGTTGGGGAACACCCGAAACACCGTCCAAACGAAACAAGCGGTGTCGCCTTCCAAATTATCTATTGCTCTTGTGTTAATAGCTTTCTCGTGTACCTCTTTGCGGCAAAATATTAAATGGTCGCCTTAAGCTCTTTCGATGATGTACTAATGGCTAATGGTTTTCATACACGCTTGGCACAATGTATCATTCTATTGTGTCAAGGCTTACGAAGAATTGTCAGATCATCCTGAATTTTAATATCCTTCTGATCCCCTTTTTCCTCGATTTCTTATTTCTCATTCTGGCCACGGTTTTATGGTCATTACATTTCTACCTTGTGTTTTTTCTGCGTTTATTTTACAATCACATGATACGTCAAATGTCACATTTTAGCACCTCTAATAAACGAAAAGATGTTGAACATGCGCTGCCGGTACAAGATTAATGAAACCGCTACACTGCATACTGATAAGAGTATTACATGCAAGAATAGTTTACTGTCCAAAAAACAGAAATCGAAAACTTCTAACAGGCGGACGAGAAAAGAACGCTCTATCAGCGTCAAACGCGTGCCTGTCTAGCCGCGTGACTTAATTATGCATTCCGTTTATCCGTTAAAGCGCTTTAACAGGTTCTACGTACGAAAAACTCATACAACCTGTATCGAAATACATTCGACTTCCCGATGCCAATGAACTTCGAAGACCACGTTAATAATCTGTTCTATCTTGGCGCCGGTACAACAGAAACTGGATCTCTTGATCGATTCGGCGGAACTTAGGACAATTAATCGATTTACCATTATGTCATTTGAATACTTGTGTAACTTTTCTTCACTTTATATCCGCGTTTGCTTCTCCTGTCTAGTTTGTACGTTTCACTAAAGTTCCCGTTATTCATTTCAACCTGAAATAATCGCAAAACCGAACTCTCGATCAATTGTCCCCCGCGTAGGTGTAAATGATCTTTCAGTTAGGTTATCTGGTAATTTTTTTTATTATTTCTTTTTATTATTATTCGAGAGCAAACAAGTCGATCTCTCGAATTCTTCAATGGGACGAGTCCACCCTATCTTGTGCTGGTCATTTCGGGACTTTTTCTTCGTTAGGTTATAAATTTGTCGAGGTCCTTTGAGAGCCACCACTTTTTTAATGACTTCGTGGATAATATTTTTTTCACGGAGACTTTTACCTATTAAAAGTTCTTTTCCCGAAACTGTGTAGCCTAGATAGGTGAATCTGTGTATTCGAACGGGAGGAAGAAGCACTCTGAGGTTCCTCAAGGTGATCGTGCTTAGTTTATACGAAATATCTGTGACATGAAACGCTAAACAGAGAGTAAAAATGTGACTTTGAGTACTGTTTATAATATTTTAATATTTCAAACTGTGGTAATTAATCTTTTGCACACGGAACATTTTTTTATACGACCGACCAGCAACTCCAGCATACTTTTGCAGTAAAACTCCTCTGAACCGAAAGTGTTCTTTTAAAAAGAATAAATCATAAATGTTTATAATTTATTTATATATTTATGTATTTCACGTCACCGTAGCGTCGCCAGTGTAGTGCGAAGGGTGAATGTTGTTAATCGTTCCGAGTTTTATAAGTTGTTTTTAATTATAATTTCTGATTCACGTTGAAAATTGTTCGAATGAAAAAAAGTGCAATTGCATAGCCTGATAGTGGAAGAGTTTTCAGCATCATTGAGATACCGAAAGGACGATGAACATAGCATACGTAACGAAACGCATTATCCTAGGAGCACAGTATCATACTAATCAGTCCTTGCATGAAACGAAGCACTCTTGTATGGGATATTGGCCAGCCAGCAAGATATGATATCACTTCCGCTTGACCCTCAAATGATAATGTACTATCCTCGAGTTCAATTTGCGACAATAGGAATCATTCTATTCTTGTAATCCAGCGATACACTAACCAAGAATTCATGATTTCATCTTGAGATTTACCTATAGAGTTATCATGAACTAATCTATAAATTACTCGAAAATTCTCTCGTGTCTATAGATCACGCGATTAAGAAAATATTCTAGTTTACAACGAACATTGTGTCCATTTTTTAATCTAAATCACTCTGGTAGCGAATTCTTAAAACTATCTTACTAATGCTTAACCTTTACACAGTACAATTGTCTTACATACAGTGATTCCCACTAATATTCGGACACTCTTTAGAACAGTATAACTCTTTCAAAATTGAACCTAACGACTTGAGTTTTTTTTTTGTTTGAGAAATTAGAGGGATTAGTATACTAAATGACGTGTGCAAAAAATTTTGAAAAAGTTGCAATTTGTGGGAATCGCAAAGAAAATTGCAAAGCTTACTATTTACAACTTTTTTATCTGAGCTTGTAATGAAAATTTAAAACATACGTTTTGCAGATCTATGTTAATTATACAACTGCTGAAATTTCATCGAAATCAGTTAATGGAGAAACAAGTGACAAGCATCGAAAGATGTAAGAATCTTCAGATTTATAAGCCGAAAATTGTGAAATAATGCGATTTTCACAATCATTAACCGTTTGCAGCTCATAGCAACATTAACCGATTTCGATGAAATTTTCAGCATGTATAATTGACATAGATCTACAAAACGTATGTTTTAAATATTCATTACAAGCTCAGATAAAAAAGTTGTAAAAGGTGATCTTTCCAATTTTCTTCGCGATTCCCACAAATCACAATTTTTTTAATCCTTCTAACTTCTCAAGAAAGCTCAAGTCGTTAGGTCCAATTTTGAAAAAGTTATACTGTTCTAAAGAGTGTCCGAATATTAGTGGGAGTCACTGTGTGTCACATTAACTGCACATCATTTCTTTTCTAGTACAAGCATGTCTCATTGTCATTGGACAGAAAAAACACTGTACCAGCAAAAAAAATTTCCCAAAAATTGCCCAATTTTCCTCAAACAATTAACACCTTCGATCAATTATATTTTATTTCTTCCTTATCTTTTACTTATTCCCTTCAATGTGTACAAGTTATTTTTATCTCTTCCTTATCTTGTATCTATTCCCTTCTATCATTTAAGTGAAAAACTTTTGAAGAAAGGGGCTGGGAAACGTTATTAGCGTCTAATGGAAAACAAGACAAAGAAGGATCTGGAGAATTGGTGTACGCAAAGGCTGTCGTGTTCTTCGTGGTCAAGGACGTTGGAGACAGGGTCCTCTCGTAGGGTGCGGGAGTCGAGGGGTCCCCAGCCGATGAGAGTAGGTATATATGGGCGTCCCAGCGCGTTCGGAATACCAGATTCATGCAACTTAGACCTCCCCGCGAGGCGGGTGGTGCGCTTGAAAAATTCATCGCGGACGACTTGGCGGAGGAGCGTCCGGCGGGGACATTACTCGCGGCTTCTCAATCATCGACGATCAGTGCAGTAGAATCGGGTGTCGTTCACGCCTCGCAACCTGGACACGCTCTTCTGGAGAACGTCCCTCCATTACACGCTTACGCCAAGGTTCGTTCTCTTCTCTAAATTCTTCATCTTGCACCCCGTTACTTTATTTAGAAGTAACTTAGAGACTTCTATACCATGGACGAATGTCTTTTACGGTTGTTCTTGTAACATGAACTGACGCAATTTAGTCGACTACTTTTTTCGATGATAATTATACGCAATTTTTGATATTCTTCGGATAAATTAATGTTCCTTAAGGTTCTTATATATTATTACACGATAGCGTTCTTTTTCTCTACTCTTTCATTCAAGTTTTACCTGTAGCATTGACAACTAGCTTAGAAATTTATCACCGATACATTGATCATATTTTTGATGGCTTATCCAAACTTTATGGCTTGTTCATCCATAAATATGATAAATCCTCTTTCACCAATTTTTTTTATATTACACTATTATATACTGCATGAAAGAAGAAGTTGTTGTTCCTTTTTGTTTTTTCTTTCTTCTTATTCTTTTTCGTAATCAAGTGACTGGTTTTTGTAGAAACGTGTTTCATGGGTCTGTGTATCTAAGGACGTGAATTTTTGGAAGTTTTACACATTCTGTTCCACTCGTGATCGACGCGGTTTTGTTGTCAGTCAATCTGGTTGCACGCGACTGACAAGGGAACTTTGGTAACCCGAAATGTCCGGTTTTTTTGAAACTTCGTGGGTTTGTAGGGGACCTCGAGAGAAGTATCGGGCAACTTTTTTTTTGCCCCAATTTCGGTTCTTCGGGGTGAAAACAGCCCTTGAATGAAGATAAGTGTACCCTATTTCCCTGTATATCTTTAAAGCTATAGTAGATATAAAACACTGTTTATAATAAAAATTAAATGGCTTTTTATGCTTTATAAGACTGTGCTATTATATTAATAAAAATTCTTTTTTTTAAATAAAACATCTTCCATTACCGTTGTTGTGAAAAATTTTTAATTTTCTATCATATCGAAAAATATGTCAAATAAAAATCGGGCAAAATAAACATTGCCCGATACTTCTCTCGAGGTCCTCTACAAACCCACAAAATTTAAAAAAAATCGGACATTTCGGGTTACCGAAGTTCCCTTGTGAGATTCATGATCGGTGGAAACACGCTTGTCGAAGATAAGACGGAAAACTAGCGGATAACGCAACATTCACTTAAGTCTATTAAGAGGTCATTAATCAGTTCGATTCTCGTTAGCTCTTCGATGACTTACCAACTTGCTTACTGCACTATTCGTTATGTTACAGTAAAAAAAAATTTTTAAATTTCTAAAAATTTTACAAAGTTATTCAATAATATTCAATATTAGTGAAAAGATACATAATGATTCTTCCTTTCTTGGTACCATAATTAAACATTCGCTTCCTTACTTATACAATCATAATAAGGACTAACAGATTTGTAAAAATATCCAGCCTACTCAATATTCGTAAAAAACCATGCATGAACTCTTCCTGCCTTGACATTGTTATTCATACCTGAAGAATAGTAGCTGGAGACCGGCTAGCAAACACTGTCCTCAGTCTTACGGCCACTTCCACCTACGAGCGTCGCATTTTTAATAACTAAACAACAAGCGAGCAGTGTCTTTGTCCTCGAGTTTATCAGCTCATCACGGTGTCCGCATAAATTTTGATTTCGCGGTTTATGTGTATCGAATTCGCCACGGAGACATCAAGCCGTCATAAAGTGCTTCAAGTATACCAATGCCAAGGCCAAGCACGAGTCTAGACTAATTCCACGAAAAACCCCCGGTTTGTCTCTATAAAACAGCGAAAAAAATCAGTCGGTGGAACGAAGAAACGTGTCCTCCTCTTCTTTTTGCCCATTCCGTGTGCTGGCATTCCTCTGAATATAGTCGAGCGTTTACTTTATGACAAATAAAAGTCATTGTGGCATCGTTGTGGAATTCACCAAAAAAAAATTGAATTTTTCAGCTACCAATGCTACTCCAAATACTGTACCAGGATCTCGAAGACTTGTCCAAGGCTCCCACGGATTTCCTTAACAATTTTCTTAATAATAACATATCGAGAGGAGTGTTCCATTTCAAGTTTAAGTTAGTGATCCAACAAAGGGCTTATCAAGTGGTACCTTTTAAGAATCTTGTTTACAACTGTACAGTACAGTGTTCAAGGCGCAGCAGCATGGTTGTTATTATGATTGAACTCGTGAAGGAGCAATTATCGCAGCCCAGAGCTTCTTGTAATGCGACGCACACCTCGTTCTATATTCTTCTTCTTTTTTTGGGTGGCGTTGTACACGCGTGTCTCCAGGACAGGTTTGTTGACCAGCACACATATACATACTCAGCCACGTTGAGTTTAGGTGAATACCGACGATCTTTGTAAGTTCGAGCTTGGAAAAAAAGATGCACGGTGCATTTATCACCCCGATACAGTAATTCGAACTGGCTCGTTAATGACTCTTGTATGTAAATTGTCGATTTCAGTTGACACCAGTGCAAATCGCGCTCGACGACAGAGATATATGTACCTTTGTATGGTTTCATTAATATATCAGTGGAACTGAATGATAGAGATTAACACGTTTAGGATGATATGACCCACCGGTGAATCATCGAGTGTTGCTCTTACATATTTTCCGATGCGACCCACCGGTGACCACATTATTCTATAATATTCTATGAAAAAAACACGTATATTTAAGAGCTGAAAAGTTTAGAAACTGAAAAAGATTAAGTATTAATAATAAACACTTCAGTAAAATCGGTCATAAGAGAGTGTTTCGTGAATTTCGCTGCTGTCCTGAACATGTAAAGTCGCGCGCCGTGAAATAATCTCTTGATCTGGACATAGTACTATAATTGTAGTCAAGGAAATAATCATCCTTCTAGCGAAGTTATTGTTAGAAAGAGAATTGTTAAATAATTCTATTTTATATGGAACAAAATCGCATTTTTTTAAATTTGGTATTAAAAGAGTTTTTCATTTAAATAATTTATGTGTAGTAAGGTTTCAAAATAACTTTGGAAGATAAAAAGAGGAAAGAGGACCTTTTTTATTAAAAGGAGAGACGTGGGTGCTGTCAAAGTTTCAAGTTATCATTTTCTTTCGTAAGAAGTTTTGTTTCTTATCATCACAGTATACATATGTAGAGAGAAGTAAGAATAAGAACAAATTTGTAATGAATATATCAAATTATCAAAATCAGAAAACCCCGTAAAATATGAACATAAATCTAACCTTTAAATTTCAAGACTGAAGGGAAGAAGAA
>NW_017100373.1:207277-208627 GCF_001263275.1 Habropoda laboriosa
CCTTTGATTATTTTATTACTTTAAACTATGTTAAACATTGTGCTTCATTAAAGTTTCATTAAGATTAATAATGAATACCTGAAAAATGATTTTACTTATATCATTATAATAAAACAAACAATTTCACTGAATTATTTCTTTTTTTCAGTGATGATTCCTTGGTTCATCCTAGTTCTGGTGGCCCCAGTGGCCGCAGGGCCCTCTTACAGGATACAAATCCCTGATGAGCTGCAACCAACACCTTGGAACTCGATACAGAGGGAACCAGATGCAGAAATCATCGATGTACCATCTTTTCAACGTGGCGCCGTAGAAGGACCACCGATGATCGACAACTCTTTAGACGGGCCTGTTGTCACTCATGCAGAATACGGTTCACAGAGATTCCCATTGCGTGACGCTGTCGAAGCGTTACCCGCAAATAAGATTGATTTCCAGACCACTAATCTTCCTTTGAAGGACTCCAAAGAGTCAGTGTCCCTGCGAAACAGTATCATCCAGTTATTCTATAAGCATGATACTTCTCTTTCATACTCAATTTCATTTGCAAAGAATCGACTGGTACCTTGTACTTAAAGTTCATGATTAATGTATCAACTATTGTTCGATGAAATTGGTATTGCTTATGGAGATACTCGATGTTTCTGATTAACTTCTCTTGTTTGATCGGTAATTTATTAAATAATTGAACGTTTTGCGCAGCCTTGACGGTCGAGTGCCTTTGAGAGATGCGGTGGAGCACAGGGAAGCACCTTTCTTTAGTGGCGTTGACCATGAGTCCATCTGGATCGAGCCTTTGGCTCCACCGACATTAACGAGGCCGTTGCAGATTGTTAGCCCTAAGGTAGTGTGCCATTTGGACTCCAGCGCGGTGCACAGGGTGGAACCTTTCTCTTTCTTTCCTCAATCTGTGCCCGATCACAGGTGCAGTCATATAGTATACGCTGCAGCTACTTTAGGTACTGAATGTTTTTCGAAAAAAATTAATATATTATCATTAACTACAAAATCATATACAATTTTCTTTTTTAGACCCAGAGAAATTCGTCGTTGTCTCCAAGGACCGCGAATACGACGAAATCAAGGGTAATGAGGCATACTGATCATATTATTAACAAAAAAAATGTCGATCGAGTCAGGAGTTCCGTTAATTTATTCCATCAATTCAAACAGGTGGATACAAAGCGATAACGGGACATCGGTCGAGGGACCCTGGTTTGCGTGTGCTCGTCTCGATTGAAGCTCCAAATAGGGGAAAACTTTTCTCTGAGCTGACCAAAAACCACTGTACTCTTCATTGTGAACAATTTGCCAAATCTGTTTTAAGTTTCCTTCAGGCGCACGATTTCG
>NW_017100373.1:208698-210343 GCF_001263275.1 Habropoda laboriosa
CATTCAGAGGATCTGAAGATTCTTTTGAAGAAGATAAAAAAGTCTCTTGTGAATTACGAATATATTTTAGCTGTAGCTCAGAGACCAGAGAATACTGTGGACAGAGAAGTTTGTTCCACCGCTGATCTGGTTCTTCTAAGGGCGTGGAGAGACGTCCCAGCGTATAGAAGGGAAAAATTGGTTCTTCATCCTGCACCGTTAAAGTATGTCGCTAGAGTGACTAATAAATGGATAGACAGAATACCTAGAGAGCACAGGTCAAAGATTATCCTTGGTTTGCCTATGTTTGGACAAGGATACACTTTAAAGTTTGGGAATCACACTGATGTTGGTGCTCCAACTATTGGACCTGGAATTGAGGACGTTTATAATAAGCAGAAAAATGGAAGGGTGGCCTACTATGAAGTAATTGATCATTACTTATGATCCTACCTGGAAAATTGATCATTGTTTGATTAATTTATACTTCCAGATTTGTGAAAGATTGGAAGATGGACTATGGATCTCAGGGAGAGACGAAGAGGGGCCTTACATAAAACGAGGAGACCAGTGGGTTGGTTATGAAGATCCACTCTCTGTAAAGATCAAAGTAGCTTATGTCAGATCCACTGGACTAGGTGGAGTCTCCTTGTGGTCCCTCGATCTTGATGATTTTCAAGTAAATATCAATTTTATGCTTGACACAAATTTGTAAAGATCAATTCTAATGCTCTACATTTTTAGGGTATTTGTGGAAATCCTTGGCCAATGTTAAACGCTGCAACTGAATCCATAGGCTTCTACGACGACTCACAATTGGTAAAGTGCTCTACAGATGGCATCTTCAGTGATTCTGAGGACTGTTCAGGATACTATTCTTGTCAGAATGGTAGTATACTGAATTGAAATCAATTTCTAAACTCTTCATTTTGCAGGATTATTTCAACCCACTATTTTTGTATCTTCATAGGGATGATGCATCAGGGCCAGTGCGGGTTAGGCAAATTTTTCGACCCATCCAGCGGCCGTTGCGTAAAAGCCAGCTCAGAGATTTGCAAAGCGGGGCAATTCGATCGTATGCAAGAAGATCGTTACCACAGTGAAATAAAAGAAACGCAGGAATTGCAGAATTTAGAGATTTCTGATGAAAATGGACCGCGCGTGGTCTGTTACATGACATCTTGGTCTCTCTATCGCAAAGGAGACGGAGTGTTCGTTCCAGAGCGACTAGACTCTCGTTTGTGCACCGATATAATCTATGCATTCGCTGGACTGAATCCTGAAACGCTGCTTATTCAACCATTTGATCCATGGGCGGATATACAGAATAGTAATTGCATTAGTTTATACGCCTTTGTTGCCATGAGATAATAATTAAACATTTCTACACTTTTTTTCTTTTAGATCTATATGAAAGAGTGACGAAAACGAAGGCATCGAGAGTATTATTGGCAATTGGTGGGTGGACAGACAGTACAGGTGACAAATACTCTCGTTTGATAAGCAGCGGTGCTTCTCGACGAAAATTTATCACAGCGACAGTTAACTTCTTGAAGAAGCATAATTTCAATGGTTTGTCATTCGAGTGGAATTATCCCAAGTGTTGGCAAAGCGATTGTAGAAAAGGACCTGATACTGATAAACCGAATTTCACTAAATTACTGCA
>NW_017100373.1:210375-214339 GCF_001263275.1 Habropoda laboriosa
GCTCACGCTGGCTGTCGCGCTATCAGGATACAAGGAAGTAATTGACAGAGCCTACGAGATACGAGAAATTTCCGAACTGGTGGATTTCATGTCTGTGATGACTTATGATTATCACGGAGCATGGGAATCAAAAACTGGACACTTATCACCACTGTTTGGAAGTACTGATGATTTAAATCCGTACTATAATGTCGTGAGTATTTTATTCTAAGGATACTTCTTATGAAATATGAAGTATTTACTATTAAATTCTTTCAGAATTCCACGATGGAATACCTGCTTAATCTTGGAGCAGTCAAATCGAAGCTTTTAGTAGGTATTCCCATGTATGGACAAGCTTATAGACTATCCAGTGAAGATCTAACTAACATTGGTGATCCAGCTACTGGGCCTGGGACTGCAGGAGAGTTCACTAAGCAACCAGGAATGCTGGCATATTACGAAATCTGTGATTCAATCAAGAATAAGCGTTGGAAAGCTGGACAAGGTAAAATTAGAAGATTCTTAGGGACTACCTGTTGCTTGGAACGGATTCAAATATTCTTTTTTAGGTCCAAGTGCCTATTATAAAGACCAATGGGTAGGATATGACGACAGGGAGAGCGTTTATGCAAAAGGAAGATACATTTTGCAAAACGGATACGGAGGTGCTACTTTGTGGACAGTGGATCTGGATGATTTTTTAAATCGTTGCTGTTTGGAGACTTTTCCCTTATTGAAGAGCATAAACCGTGCCTTAGGTAGATGAATTACATGTTCAAAAGTCTTTCTAATCTCTTCAAAACATAAAATTATGCATAAAAATTATTTGATCGTAGGACGTTTGAAAAATAAATCTTCTGAGGGGTGTCAACGACCACCAGAACCAGTCACACCGCAGCCCCCTACTCTGACGACCCATAGTGATGCTGTAGAAGATACTCCAAGACCAACTACGCCAATGACAAAGCCAACAACGTGGCCAACATGGACAAATGGACAAAGTACAACAACCCAACAGACCACCAGGACAACGTGGCCATCTTGGACTTGGAAACCAACCAGTAAACCAATTTCTACAACGCAGAGTAGCCCTACTTTTTCGAGTCAGTCTATTAGTAGTATCTCCTCTACCTGGACTTCGACTAGGTACTTTTACACGCGCGCGCGCACATGCGCGCAGATGCGTATTTCTGTACATATGTACATTTTGATAAATTAATGTCTTATGCATATGTGGCTTTTATTGGTGGAAAAAATGTAGACCAACAACGGAGGGACAGACAGTTGAAATCACAGAAGGTACAGAGAAACCAACAAATACTTGGAAGCCAGGATTATCGTGTATAATTGGAGAATACGTACCAGATCCTGACAGCTGCAACAATTACTTCAGATGCGTGCTTGGCGAGTTGCAGCGTGAACAATGCGCGCCTGGATTACACTGGGACGCCAGTCGAGGCATCTGCGATTGGCCTGCAGTTGCGAAATGTCAAACAGAGACTGGTAATGCTATTTATTTATTCTTATCAGGTAGAATTTTTCTGAATTGATAGAATGAGGAAATGTATTCATCAGGATGTCTTCTGACTTAACAATCATTTTTGAATGTTCAAATTTTTTAATTTTCAAATATTCAAATATTCAAATATTCAAATTTTTAAATATTCGAATATTCAAATGCATAAAAAAATTTTAAATTAATCTTAAATGATATTTATGTAAAATGCAGAGAGAACTCGAGTTTCTTTGCTTCCTATGTGATAAGAGAATTGCACGGTGTTTTATTCCGCATAACTTCGTCAAGAATGTCATTAACAAACGCAACGATCCACTGGTAATAGCACAAACCTGTTTGTTCTCACCGCGGCATCTCTAAAGATCTTCACTCCTGCGCAAATTTTTGCACCTGTTTAGTAACCGCCACCTCCAGGCAATGCTTGCATCTTCCCTCTATAAGTTATTCAGTGTCACTGAAGATACTGTACTGCTCGTTTCTTTCTCCTTGATGTCCGTCTAAACGTTAAAGGATGGTACCATCCTGCTTCACTTACTTAATTCTCATTCTAGTCTCGATTAATCCCATTTATATGCAGATGTATAAAATTTCTCTTCCACTTGGCACAAGTACATCGACAGAAGTAAAAAAAAAAAAATAATTCATTCAAAAAATAAATAGTAATAATTCTATTTGATTAGATCGTGTGACCGAGAAACCATCATGGACCACAGTGAGAACTACCACTACCACAACTACCACTCTAAAACCCACCACAGCATCAGTATGGTGGTCTTCTCCGAAAGCTACCACTCAAAAACCTATGACGACGGAAGATCTTGATCCGAGACCAGGAAAGAACTGTGAACATGGCCAATATTATTCCCATCCAAACTCTTGCACCGGTTTTCTAGTTTGTGTGAATGGAAATCTGCTTTCTCAGCAGTGTGGCCCAGGATTGAATTGGAATAATGAGAAGAACATGTGTGATTGGGCCTTCAAGAACCCTTGTATTCAAAAACCAACGAAAAGCGCTTCTCTAATATCTTCAAGTCCCAAATCCACTGTAAGTAACACCTCCAATTAATCTTTCAACTATAATACAACATTTCAGAAACTTCAAATCGTTGTTTCTTTCAGCCATGTACTCCTGATAGTTATACACGTGTCCCAGGAGACTGTGAAAGCTTCCAGGCGTGTCTATGGGGTCGTTACGAAGTGTTTCATTGCGCTCCAGGCTTGCACTTCAATCAGAGATCCAGAATATGCGACTGGCCAGCTCGTGCCAATTGCCAGAACGATTTTGACTCTTCCGAGAAAGGCCAAGAATTGACTACACCTATACCAGTTAATCGTCCAACCGTTTCCAACAGCGAAAAACCTTGGGAGCCAAGCACCACTCAGGCAACCACCACTTTATCACCTACATTGATAAATCCTGACAAAGTTTCTCCTCTGTCTGGATATTACAAGGTAAAATTCATTTGCAATTATTTGTATATTTGTAATAAAGTGTTATCTTTATTCATAATGATTTGTTCTTGTTCCTTAGGTCGTATGTTACTTTACCAATTGGGCTTGGTACCGAAAAGGTATTGGACGTTACATCCCGGAGAACATCGATCACACTTTGTGCACCCATATCGTTTATGGATTCGCTGTTTTGGATTATTCAAACTTGATGATCAAGGCTCATGACTCTTGGGCAGACTACGACAATCGTACGAAGTCATTTATTTGAAATATATCGATATGTTCCTAAATGAAAAATATAAAAATGCAAATTCTTCTTCCAACAGGTTTCTATGAGCGCGTCGTTGCATACAAGAAACGTGGCTTGAAGGTGTCGCTTGCTCTTGGAGGCTGGAACGACTCTGCTGGAGACAAGTATAGTCGTTTGGTGAATAATCCTGCTGCTAGGAAGAGGTTCATCGAACAAGCCCTCCAGTTCATTGAGAAATACGATTTCGATGGGCTTGATTTGGACTGGGAGTACCCAGTCTGCTGGCAGGTATATGTGATTATATTTCTTTCTCATTTTTTACAAATTACTTTTTACATAAAAAATTAGTACAATTATATTGTTGATGTAGGTTGATTGCAAAAAGGGTCCAGTCTCAGATAAACAGGGTTTCGCACTATTACTCAAGGAACTCAGCGAAGAATTCAAACCCAGAGGACTGTTACTCAGCTCAGCTGTTTCGCCTAGCAAGCAAGTGACTGATAAAGGATACGATGTCCCAGCCTTGGCCAAATATTTAGACTGGATAGCAGTAATGACATATGACTTCCATGGGCAATGGGACAAAAAGACGGGCCACGTAGCTCCTCTTTATTACCACCCTGACGATGACTATTTCTACTTCAATGCAAACTATTCTATCAATTATTGGATCGCTAAAGGGGCTCCTCGTAGAAACATCGTCATGGGTATTTTCTTCACTGAAAATATAAATTAAAAATCCACATATTCCACTGCATTAATTT
>NW_017100373.1:214532-228234 GCF_001263275.1 Habropoda laboriosa
TGGACAATCGTTCTCCATAAATGATCCTAGTGTTGGAAGTGGATTGAACGTTCCAGCCAGTGCTGGACAAGCTGGAGAATTCACTAGAGCTGCTGGATTTTTGTCTTATTACGAAATCTGTGATAGAATAAGAAACCGTGGATGGAACGTGGTTCAAGATGCAGAGCACAGAATGGGCCCATACGCTTACAAAGGCAACCAATGGGTCAGCTTCGATGATGCTGAGATGATCAAAAAGAAGGCTCAATATGTTAGAGACATGGGTCTTGGTGGTGGAATGGTCTGGGCCTTAGATCTAGATGACTTCCGTGGGCGCTGTGGCGGAGGACCTCATCCATTGATGCACACACTACAGGAAGTCCTAGCTGATTCCCCTAGTAACGATGAAGAATGTAAAATCCATTGAATCTTCATCTGTTCATTGTCATTTAATTTTTCTTTTTCAAGAAGTATTCTGTGATTTATCGATAGCTATGAAGCCACAGATAAGCGAAGATGATTTGACTCAAGGTCCACCAGCACCTACAACAGCATCCACTGTAGCACCCACCACTGTTAACGTACCTGTATCATCCTCAACGTCGAAGGATCACTTAAAACCAGTGGATAGGTTTAAAATGATCTGCTACTTTACCAACTGGGCCTGGTACCGTCAGAACGGAGGGAAATTCTTGCCTGAAGACGTAGATACTGACTTATGCACTCATGTTCTGTATGGTTTTGCCGTTCTTGATGGATCTCAATTGATCATCAAGTCCCATGATCCTTGGGCTGATATAGATAACAGTAAATATCCAAATTGATCTCGTACTGAATCCTTCCTTCTTCCTACCTACCTCTATACTTCATTTTCAGAATTCTATGAGAAAGTAGCAGCTTTGAAATCGAAAGGAGTGAAAGTGTTAATGGCCATAGGTGGATGGAACGATTCCGCTGGCGATAAATACAGTCGCTTGGTGACTTCTCCATCAGCTAGGCGTAGGTTCATTGAGAACGTGATCCAATTTATAGAAAAATACGAATTCGAAGGTCTGGATTTAGACTGGGAGTATCCAGTATGTTGGCAGGTAAGTTTGAATTAAAATGTCTATTTTAAAAAATAAACTTATCAATTAAACAAATTTCAGGTAGACTGTAAAAAGGGTCCAGCTTCAGACAAAGAAGGCTTTGCTAGTCTAGTAGAAGAATTGAGCGCAGAATTTAAACCAAAAGGTCTATTACTATCTGCAGCAGTTTCCCCGAGTAAACGCGTTATCGACACTGGTTACAACGTTCCCATCTTGGCAAAATATTTAGACTGGATATCTGTAATGACCTATGACTACCATGGTCAATGGGACAAGAAAACCGGTCACGTCGCGCCTCTGTACGGGTTAGCCAGCGACTGGGAGCAGACGTTTAACGCGGTACGTTTCAGAGTGATAATTAAACCAGGTGCAGACGAACGGTTTGCGGCAGCGTCACCGCCGCGGAAAATTAACGCTGCGTTTTAAAAAAGCTTTGATTTATATGAAGCAATTCACATGGAACGCAAAGACGCAATATAACACGTCTGCACCGGGCCTAAACACAGACGCGTTTTCCACTGTCGCTTTATCGGTCTTGTAGAATTTCTCGATTCATTACTGGATGGAGAAAGGAGCACCAGCGGATAAACTAGTTATGGGAGCTCCCCTGTACGGACAATCCTTCTCCCTGGCGGAAAGAAGTCAGAGAGGTTTAAACGCGCCCACTTATGGTGGTGGTGAAGCTGGAGAAGCGACCAGAGCTAGAGGGTTCTTGTCTTATTATGAAGTATACACTCTACCACCTCACTTATCATTTTCTTCCTGTGTGTATATTTATCACGTTTCTTTTTCAACTTTTCTCTGAATTATTGTAGATTTGTGAAAGGACTCTGCAAAAGGGTTGGACGGTAGTTCAAGATAAACAACGACGTATTGGTCCATATGCCTACAGAGGAGATCAGTGGGTCAGTTTCGACGATACGAGACAAATTAAATTGAAAGCAGAATTCATCAAAGATCTTGGTCTAGCTGGTGGTATGGTATGGGCACTTGATTTGGATGATTTCAAGAACAGATGCAACTGTGAACCCAGTCCACTTCTCAGAACCATGAACAGAGTTCTGAGGGACTACCCCAAAGGCCCATTGTGCCCCATAACGAATGGTAAATATTCTTCAAAGACTAAAAAATTACTTTACAAGTAAAATCAAGTGATGAAAATTTCTTATTCCTATAAATAGATTTTACAACTATCGATGCTGGTGAAACTACCACTACAACCACCACTGGAAGTCCAAGTTGGGAAGTTACAACTTCTTCTAGACCCACATACTTGCCACCAACGTCTACTGATTCAGACTTAGACATTGATGATGCAGAAGAAGTGGAAGTTGAACCATCGTTAGTGGGAGTTTCACACGAGGATTGTGAAAATCGTTTGTTCGTTCCACATAAGAAAGATTGTTCCAAATATTTCTTGTGCAATTTTGGAAAGCTCACTGAACGCGCTTGTCCCCCTGGTCTCTTCTGGAATGAGGATCGTTGTGACTGGCCTGAGAACACTAAATGCAAGGACTCTCTACGACAGGTGAATATTAATGTAACCAATTCCTCTTTTATAATATATATAACTACTTTTAAATTTATAGTCCAATGAATTGCTGCCCCTGATCACTACGAAGGAACCAGACCAGAAGAAAGTGATCTGCTACCTAATGAAGTGGTCACGAAGGCGACCAAGATCTGGACAATTCCTCCCTAAGGACATCGACACAAAATTGTGCACTCACATAGTCTACGGTTTGGCTACATTAGACCCAAAACGATTGATTATTGAAAATCTACAGGGTATAGATCAGAAACAACTTCTTACTAAACTAGTAGACATCAAAGTTAAGACAGGATTGAAAATTCTGGTTGGCTTGGGCGGCTGGGAGGATTCTAAGGATAACAAGTACAGCAGATTGGCACATAGCAAATCGGAACGTCAGAGATTTGCTCGCCACGCTTCTAATTACATTCAAAGCCACGGATTCGATGGTCTAGACCTTATTTGGGAGTATCCAGTATGCTGGCAGGTGCTTAAAATTACTCATACCAATCTTTACATGTCTCTACCTTTGGAAATCATTATGAAATAATGTTTTTATAATTCTACAGGTCGATTGTAGCCGTGGACCATCCAGTGATAGAGAAGCTTTCGCAGCTCTGTTAAAGGAATTAAATGCAGCTTTCAAACCCAAAGGTTTATTCCTCTCTGCTGCAGTTTCAGCTAGCAAAGAGGTCATAGATCTAGCCTACTACGTTCCAGCGTTGGTGAAGTATTTGGATTGGCTCGGTGTAATGAGCTACGACTATCATGGCTACTGGGAAGGCAAGACTGGCCTCGTAGCCCCGCTTTATCGCAGCCAAAATGAGCAGACCGCGTATTTGAACGTGAACTTCTCGATAACGTACTGGCTGGAACAAGGTGTGCCCGCGAGTAAACTGATAATGGGCATACCAACTTACGGGCAAAGCTTCAAGTTATCGAGAAAATCGCAGATGAAAGAGACGCCTGGCCTGGACGTGGAAGTTTCTGGACCTGGATATCCAGGAGACTTTACTAAGCAACCAGGCATGCTTGCTTACTACGAGGTACGGATTATCGAGAGTACGATAAACGGTAGAAAAATATAATAGTATAAAATCATCTATTTTTTCTGTCTATTTCCACTGAATTTTTTTGCACTGATTTCAACCTTTCACAAATACGTTCACAGATATGCGATAACGTCAGAAGCAGAAAATGGTCCGTTGTCAAAGATCAAAAGAGTCTGGTCGGACCGTACGCCACCAAGGACGACCAATGGGTCAGCTACGAGGATGTGTCTAGTGTAAAGAAAAAGGTAATTGTCTTCTATAAATGGCCTAACGGTGATACTATATAAAATATAATAATAAGGATAATTTCCTTTTAGGCTGAATTCATAAGAGATTCCAATCTTGGCGGCGCCATGATCTGGTCTCTGGATCTGGACGACTTCAAAGAGCAGTGTGGCTGTGGCAAGTACCCTCTGTTGACGGCATTGAGCGAAGGAATCAGAGGAGAAGGAGATCACAGGATGGACTGCACTTGAGATAAACGATAACTGGTTGACGTTGCGTGCCATTTTCACGGAATTCGGTAAATCTCGGATCGCCTCAAAGTTCAGAAGTTCAGCTTAAAACGACAGTAATACCATTAGGAAAGAATAATTTAGAAAAAGAATGAATAAACAGCGTAATAGGATCAATGCAGGATTTTGTCTACGAATACTTCGCAACCGAAAACCGCATTATGTTCTGATGCAGTGGTATAATAGTACCACTGTAACGAGTAGTGGTAATAAGGCTCTTCGCTTTACATTTATCAACAGATAAATTCCTCGTAAAGAAGAAGAACAATTTTTCCTTTCACGTACTTTTATCTTACTCCTTCTCCTTCGACGAATCAGCTAACTGGTTACTGATGTAATGGAGCATTACATACTACGAGTCTGGAGATAAATATTGTACAATAGTCCGATTCACTACGGTACACTGGTCATCGGTTACGTAAATTGTGTGTGTTTCTGTGTGATGCTTTAAGTTCATGTTTAAAGAAAAATAAGAAGAGAAAAAAAGTTAGCAAATTGCATACGCTGTACATATCAAAAACGTGTAATCTGTGTACGCTAAGGAAAACTTGTACGTGAAACTTTGCTCTAAAAACTCTTTCGGGTGACATATGTACATGGAATTTCTTTTACACGCTAAACACAAAGAAAAATGTAATTGTCACCGCGTCCCCTGGGAAGACAATTTGAATGATCTCGTAAGTGTACGTGTACGCACGATTTTCGCATGAAACAACATCTGTAATGTTAAAAGTATACGATACTAAATACAACGTGTCATAAAAAAAATACTGCATTATACGCGGTCAGTCATTTACCCCAGGGAATGACATGAAGGAATTAGATTAGTGACGATGCTGCAAATTACATCGTTTACCCTGCCAAAATGTTCATTTTTCTTAAATCATATGAATTTCAAATTAATTTTTATTTCTAAAAAGGAAAGCGATTTGTTTTAGTATAATTTTTATTCGTCTAAAAAAAGTGGCCTAAAGTGTAAAATTGAAGTCACAAACTACAATTGGATTAGTGTTCTGAACTTGTGTGTTCACGCAAAAGTGAAGTTCTTTCGCGTAAATTTTCCCGTAAGAGCGTTCCATCAAGGTTAGAATTAATTACACGAGTAAATAAGAAATACGTAATGCTAGGCAGGATAGGAGAGGGTAGAAAAGGGTGGGGAGTTCTGACATCTGAAATCATTCACAATATTTGAACTAGTCCCTCGCGAGCAGCGTGACGAAGTTGTTAGACGACTGTGCATTCTGGGACTCAGAAGAAAACTCTCTTGCAAAAAGCGATGTGAGTTATTTAAACTTTTCCTGACTCATATCGTGAACGATTAGTCAACATAATTGCGTACTTTAAATACAATAAAGCGTGTTGAAAATTTATAATGAAAATTTCAAAACTGTATATAGGGAAATATTTCAAGGAATATGGTCATATATCCACATTTTTTATCAGGCAGATCTAATGATCACAAAGTAGAAAAACCGTAAATAAAATTTTAGTTAATTATTCGCATAGGCCCTTGAACTAGATTTTCAGAAAAATTTCTGCCGAAATAGAAAGTAAAATGTTATCTCGATGTAAAAAGAGATTACAGAAGCGTAGATTTTAGTTATCTAGAAAGTGTAACATTCTCACGTTACGTTTTGAATCGTAGTATTACCGTTGATCTTCAGTAAGTTAAGAATGACCTGTATTCGGGCTATTATCACCAGCAAGACAAGCGAACAAAGGCATTTACCTTACGAATCATTGTGATTGGTTACGTTAACAACGAGCCGAACGAAGAAATACTGGTTCAAACAGTCGATGATCGTTGGAAATTCGTTTTCAACCTTCGATAAATTTCGATAATTGACTCGCGTTATCGATGAGGCAGACACGCTTTAAATCTGTAACGGAAACTGTCCAAGCATGTTGAATTCGTGCAAAGTAATTGTAGAAAGTAACATGTAGGTGTAGAAAGTAACTAACCGCAAAAATGGCATTCGATTACGATCTATTATACATATTACTTAAATCCTTCTAAGGAGTGTTATATTATTTTAAACATTATCTATTTCTTTATGTAGATCGTCGTATTCGTGTTACGATTCGGAAATTGAAGACATGCACGACTATAAAGGTACGTAAAAATCGATTCGTTATTTCCGATGTTCAATGCCCAGTTCATTTTTATTATTATTATTATTATTATTACATAGTTGTAGGGTAACAAATGCTATATAATTACGTAGTATAATGTATACAAAGGCAAATAAAGAAGGAAAGAGGGGTTAAAATTTGTTACAAAGAATAAAAGAAGAGATAAGAGAAGATAATGATCGATCGAAATTAAAATCTCGAATTAATTGGCACTCAACTGGTCATCTAAACATTGTTTGATGCTGCTTATCGTATCGTGTGATAAATAATTTATTTGTGCTAGGTCCGACAACGAAAGTGTACTTGATACATCTACGTGTTATTGACCTACCTTTTTTTAATTTTTATATATTTATTACAAGTCATTGCAGCAGTACGATAAGAAAAAAATCATATACAGGTACGCTCATTAATATCCAGCCACTCTTCAGAACAGTATAACTTTTTTTAAATTGGACCAAACGACTTGAGCTTTTTTGAGAAGTTAGAAGGATTAGTTTATTAGATGACGTGTACAAAAAGTTTTCAAAAAATTGTGATTTGCGGGAATCGTGAAGAAAATTGTAAAGATCACTTTTTACAACTTTTTTATCTGAGAATGTAGTAAAAATTTAAAACATACAATATAAAAATATAAAACAATTATACATGTTGAAAATTTCATCGAAAGCAGTTAACGTTGCTATGAGCTACAAGCAGTTAAAAATTCGGAAAGTCGCAGATTTTCACGATTCTCGGCTTGTAACTGTAATTTTAGATATTTTTACATCTTTCGATGCCTGTCGCTTGTTTCTGCATCACCCGATTTCGATGAAATTTTCATCATGTACATATACATATGTATGTATAATTTACACAGATCTGCAAAACGTATGTTTTCAATTTTCACAACAAACTCAGATAAAAAAGTTGTAAAAAGTGACCTTTACAATTTTCTTCGCAATTCCCACAAATTACAATTTTTCAAAATTTGTTATCATGTCATCTAGTAAACTAATCTCTCCAACTTCTCAAAAAAACTCAAGTCGTTTTATGCAATTTTAAAACAGTTCAGTATGCATAGTGTTCTAAAGAATGGCCGGATATTAATGAGCGTAATGGTAGATCGAACAAATGTAATTACTTATACAGGGTGTCCCCGGATTAAACGATCAAACTGCATCAGTATGTTCTACGAGTAAAAATAAGAATAAAAATGTTATATCAACATAGGTCCGCAAATGCTTTATAAAAAAGTTATAATAAAAATATGAAACCTAAAGTCAATAACGAGTTCGTCGGAATGTAATAATAAGACGACGGTATTTATGAAATCTGCTCCTTCTAGCCATGTTTACTATTTGAAATAGTCGAACGCGATAACACAGAGATTGAATTATGTAAATATCTGTACTGTTATGATGAGTGAGCGAATTAGCATCAGTTCCGAAACGTTATTGATTTTAGGTTTCATATTTTTATTATAACTTTTTTATAAAGCGTTTGCAGCAGACCTATGTTCATATAAGATTTTTATCTTATTTTTACTCATAGAAGCAGTTTATAGGTGCAGGTATTCATAGATGCAGTTTGATCGTTTAATCGGGAGTCACCCTGTATATTTAAATTATCCATCAACATTGACATTGTCCTTTCCGTTGACATTGGACCTTTTCGTTGCGAGATAATGACTGCACGTGCATGATTATTATCGACTAACTTGCACTTCGATGTTTACATATGTAGCTCCATCTCCTTTATGTGATGCAATTAAGATTTGCAGTGATATTTATATGGCAAGTGTTCTTCACCACTGTCAAAAGGATATCCATTGTCTGATTAGATTGTCAACGCGATGTAGTACTATAAATAGAAAACGTGTACTGCCCTTTAGGGTTTCGCTATATGTATATGTATATCTTTTGTTACAGCAGCATTATATGTATATGTTTGTATAGTAGACCAGGAAGTTGACAAAACAAATAAAACAATTGAAAATACTTAAATTAAGCTACGCAATATTCCTTTTTTTTGCAGACCGGTATGAATCTTTTAATAATTTAAAAAAAAACAAAATCAAAGTTTCTTGCGATATTTATAATGGAACGAGAATGCAAAAAAATTTATCAACTCCATCGAAAAGTATCTATCCGATAGGATCGTTTTTACATTTACGCTAATTCTAAATTGAATCGTTCGACTTGTATTCGTCAAATTTGAAAACAGAATCAAAGTATTTACTCGTTATAAATGACGCGTTTACCGACCAAGTATGTAATGCTTTTAAGGAAAAAGTAATTTAATTAAACGCACGCTAGGTAGAATAGACGCCGTGTGTCAAATGTACGTTTTCCGGCCGTTCACTTAATCGGAACAGTTGCATCAACCTTAAACAATATCATCTACAATTGCATCATGTGAATAAAAAATTTGTCCAATCTTTTTTGCCATGCAATAGCATCAAAAGCAAAGCCAACACTTCTGTAATGCCAACAACAGCGTTTTATTTCTAGTGTTATTTACCGTTCTGACGTCGTGTCACCGACACGTGTTGTTGGAAGCATGGCGTTAGGTAATATTTGTTGAAACCTTTTGATCTTATATTCTTTGCGTAGTCTTATTTCAAAATACCATTCTTTTACGACACTTATTTTAAAAATGTGTTTTCCGTACGAGGTATTGACCCAGACTTATAACATCTAAAATTATTCGAGGAGATCGTCCGTCTTTGCGCGTTAACGTTATACATTCATAACAAAGGGTAACTTAACTTTTTAAGGTACATATAAAATATCCATGTACGATTGTTTAATCGTAATTGCAGATAGTCATACTGCTGTGCTTACGGACGCCGAACGTCCACATCAATGCAATTCAGACACACGCGACGAAAAATCAGTAAGTGCACAGTTTATTAACTAAAGTTTAAACCAAAAGTATGTATCGCTCATTAATTTATACATTATTCATAAAAATCGCATTGAATCAAAGAATCTTACAATTATAACTAATTGAATCTTTCAGTTATAAATTGATGAAATACCTTAAACATAAGGGAATTTGTAGGTAATTTAAGTATAATTATTCAATGTATTTTATAAGTTACTTTATTTTATATTGATAAAAAAGATTGTAAGATTTTTATGTAGAAGTTTTTATGTATGCCTCAAGGATTTCATAATATTTGAATAAAGTATTCGTACTTTACATGATATAGCATCTTCATATATAATCCCTTTTTTCAACTTAAATAGCAATGATATGAGTGCATGTAGAAAGATTTGGGTATCACTGTTATGTGTGTGTTGGAATCAGCTTAAATCTTATCAGAACGCACACATGCCATGTTTGTATTCTATATAAAACGTATACATACATGAGAATTAAAAGAGAATTTATTCTTAATAAAAGGTCATGTTATTTTCCATTATCGTACATCTCATGCTTGAACCTACTTCTCAGACTGCTTTAAAACACATTTAATGTGAATAAAAAAAATGAATTGAAGCAGTTGACCTATTATTATTTTTTTTAATTTAACTATCAAATGATCACTCAGTTTTACATTTTGTAATTTTCTGCTCCAAATAACTTGTACACATAGGAACTGCTTTATTGTAAAATTTTGTTTTACTTTAGAAATCTGAACATAATTTACTTTGCACGACAAGTTAAATATTGATAAGTATGCAGTAATTCTTATTTGTAACTTTATCTCAAAAGCAAGTATAAAAGCATATATTTTAAAAATTTCATTAGGCACCAGGAGGATGGACCCTCATATTAGTTGTAGCAGGTGTTACTTGCTGCTTAGGATCAGCTGTACCAGCAGGATTTAACATAGGAGTATTAAATAATGCAGCCCATGTTAGTATTTCTACGTACTTGTTTTAGAAACTTATAAAAGAAAATATTTCTAATAAATATATATGTGTTGTAGTTGGTAGGAGGATTTTGTAATGAAAGTGTCAAGGAAAGATATGGAGTAGATGTTTCTGATAATGGTCTAAAAATAATTTGGTCTACTGTTGTTTCAATTTGTTTGATTGGTGGCGCAGTTGGTTCATTTTTATCTAGCTGGATAGCAGATAGGTATGGAAGAAAAAAGGCCCTATGCATTGGAAACATATTTGGCATTGTAGGAGCTGTTATGTTTTTCCTAGTACGCAAATTAAATTCCATCGAACTCTTGTTAGCAGGTCGATTAGCTGTAGGTAAGTCCAAAAATATTAATTTTCGAAATTTCAGATAACTTGTGTGAAATTTTTTATATGGAAAACTAAATATATTTTTTAGGCTTTTCTGGAGGTTTTGCGACATGTTTAGTACCAATGTACATGGCAGAAATTGCACCACTCAGACTGAGGGGTGCAGTTGGAGTTTTATGTCAACTAGGACTCACAGGTGGAGTGTTCTTAGGACAAATTGCAGGACTTAATACAGTTCTGGGAACTGAAAACTCTTGGCATTATATGTTAGGAGCATTTGTCCCATTATGTATGTATGCCTTGGTTGTTACGAGCATTGTTTTACCAGAAAGTCCTAAATATTTGTTCATAATTAAAGAGCAGAAACAAAAAGCTTTAGATGGTTAGTAAATGTTAGTGTTGTGGTAAATAATATAATTACAATTGAAAGAAACATTGCTTTAATATTTCAGAACTCAGGAGGATACGTAACATGGATGTAATGTTACTACAAGTGGAGATTTCTAGTTTGCAGCAGGAAATAGAAATGAAAACGACAGTTGAACCTTGGACTGTCAAACGTATTTTAAAAGATCCAAGTTTAAGGCTTCCTATATTTTTAGTTTGTATAATACAGTTTGGACAACAAATGAGTGGTATAAACGTTGTATTTTACTACTCGAACTTTATATTCGTCGATGCTGGACTTGGCATCACTGGAGCACAGTATGCTACTCTTGGAACTGGTGTAGCTAATATTGCTATGGCTCTTGTCTCGGTACCAGTGATGTCATCCTTAAATAGAAGAGGTGTCCTACTCACCAGTATTTACTTGTGCTTCGGATGTTTATTAGTTTTATGTACTTCTATCTTATTAATTGTAAGTAAAATTATTTTAATTAAGATAACTTCTAAAAGAGGCTAGAAAGATTTATGAAATAATTATTTATATCTTTGCAGCATGTGTCTTCGCGTATGCCGATTGTGTGTACAGTCACCGTTTTGGCCTATGTGATATTTTATGGTATTGGTCTTGGTCCAATACCTTACTTCATCGGATCTGAATTATTCGATGTTGGTCCCAGACCAGTGGCTATGGCCTTGGGTAGTATTTTTAATTGGGGTGGAAATTTTATAGTTGGCATGATGTTTCCAACAGTAGAAAGTATTATAGGAGCATACACCTTCTTAATATTTGTTGGATTCCTTTTACTTTTAGCACAAATCGTTAGGTACGTAGTATAAATATTTAGAATATGTTATTTAAAAGTAATTAAAGCGTAACATATAACATTAATGTATTTAGGAAATATTTACCCGAGACAAGAGGAAGAAGTACAATGGACGTAGCGGCATCGATAAGTCAAGGATTCAAATCTAGGCCAAATTCTACTCGTGCCGCTAAAATTAAAAAAATTAGTACATGAAAAAATCATTTCGATTCGATATTTTTACAGATAGATAGATTTAAAATTTTTCGATTATAAATTTTGTATAAATATTTAATTAGTAAGAACTATTTAAGTACATGAATTTTTATACTATTCAGATAAAAATTTTACTGCAGTCCTATTTACTACTTTCGTTTTAAGCTATTTGTATGCTAAGGAATAATGTCAATTCATCAACAAATTGTGCAATGCTGACGACATTATATTTTTTTGTCAGCTTTAAACAGTTACAAATATTTAAGTATTTCGACCATACTAACGAAATATTTTTGAACCACAGAAGGACCAATTATTAGGAAAAGGTACGATAGAAATGTGTTTAGTATCTTATAATGGAGAACATCTGGACACTATCATAAAATTGTGGACAATCGAGTCGACCGTGTTTTATGTACATACAATTAACTAAATTATGAAACATGTATAATAACTGCCCATATAAGAAATTCATTTATTATTTTGTACATGTCATACTTATATAATAGTTCGAAAATTATAAAATTTTTCGTCCCACATTTCTAAAAAATTTATTCTCGTATTAATGTTAACTTCGAACTCTATCATACAATTGATCTAATTTTTCATAAAAAACTAAACACAGCACAGTGTGCGGTGCTATTCTCATCCACGTTGGAAAAATTCCTTTGTACAAGCCAGTCAGTCCTTCTGTTCTGAATATTTTAATTAGTGCATCCAAAAGTCCATTGTATAAAGAACCTTTTCCACCAGCATCTGTGCCTATGTAAGATTATACATTTATTGATATAAATATTGGTGCAAATATCCGTAAAAATTAATTTTAAAATACAATTATACTTACGTTGATTGTACAGTCTTGTTGCTAAAACGTCGAACGGTTGTATAGTTAATGCTACGCAACTTCCGCCAATTAAGGAAGCCAAAAAAGTTAGTCGTATTGGTTGATTTGGAAATACCTAAAAAAAAAAAAGGAAAGATCAGATGCATTTTTCGATTTATATTACGATATTTACTTAAATACTCACTTCTAGTGAGCGTAACCAATCCGCAGTTAATCCGAAAGTAGTCAATTGGGTCGCAGATCCTACAAAAAGGCGTGGTATGTTGGCATGCCAGCCGCGATACAAGGCAACTATTCCCCCTTCTTTCCATAAAGATTTGAATGCGTACCAGGTACCTTCATGATTGTGCTGATAACCAACAGCTATAGATTGTGCTGATTGTGCTTGTATTTGTGTTTTCACCTATTAAAATAGAATTGTTCATGTTTAATTTATAGGGTAAACTGTAACGATGTGTCTTGATACATTAACATATCAATTTTGATTAAATCATCCGTGTCACTGATACTTAGGATTACGTACTTGATACTTATAGTGTGCAGAGTAATTTAAAACATAGTAAATAAATTTACCATATAAAAAGGACTGCCAAGAACAGCTCCAATGCATCCGGCTGTTCCAGTTATTAGTGTAGTTTTTAAGATGTCAGTATTCCCCTTATCGTTTACAGTAAGCTCGGACTTTTTCGCTATATTGTAGATACCTAACCGTATTCCGTTGAGCACCACTTGAAAATAGAGAGCTGGCACAATACCGGCTTGTAAAGCAAGTACACCCTCATGTTTCGCTATTAAATATGCTGCGTGCAGGGTGTTCTTATATATTTTTTTGTATGAATTTCGCGCTTCTAGCTCTCCTTGTAATTGTAAACGTACTTTTATAACGTCAACTGGATTTGTAAAAAATCCAGCACCCACTGCTGCTAATGCTCCAATTGCAAATTCGATACCTAGACTAATAAAAGGA
>NW_017100373.1:228492-231525 GCF_001263275.1 Habropoda laboriosa
TAGTTGAAAGTACGCGTAAGACAGTTGAAATAAATATAAAGAAATAATTAGTAATACTATTTCAATAATAGATACACACACTAAATCGTAAAGTAATCGTTAAATAGTAAATTATATTAACTACTTTAATCATTTATCGATTATTTACTAATTAGTAAATTAGGTGTTCTTTGCACTCCAAATCATATCACAGTGATACTAATTAAATTTAAGTACTTTTCAGGATAAATCTTTAGCTATATGGCAATGATATCAATATAACTAACAGCAATGGATACCTATCAATAATATACATTCCTTCTAGTTAGAAAATATTTCGGTTATAAAATTGTATATGCATTTCCAAGTTATTATAAAATAAAATGATTATCACTAAGAATGTCTTATCAAAAATTAAAAGTTATGTGTTATATTTATCCAACTAGGAACAAAACCATAAAACACTGAATAAAAATTGATCAATTTCGCTCAATTGAACTTAGCACTGACCACTATATCGCGCGCTCATAACTTAAAACAAAAACGATCCAACATTATAAATCGTAGATCAACGATTTTAATTATATATAAGTCATAACTGACCGGCCGGTTGGAAAAACAAAGACTATTGCATAACTACTACGGTGCGTGCGTATTCGTATTGGAATGATATCAAAGTCAAGATGAACCGAAACTATAATCTATTAGAAACGTGTAATCGACGATGAAAACGCTCACGGTTTGTTGGTGCTTGCGCTCGGCGCTGTCGTCATTTTTTATGCAACGATAAGACTTTATGGACGTGCGATTAATGAGAAATAATTTACATTGAAACACTGTTGCGTCTGATACGGTGCTTATACTGTCCGTGTTTTTAACATTGCTGAACATACCATGCCCCAAATCTGTAAATTTCTATTACACGCTATTTCCACGTGATAACCATTTTTTAAAGACATTAACGTGTGAAGGTCGTGATTAAATGAAGGAATATTTGATTAATATTTTACAACAGTTGAGTGATATTAACATATAATGATATGCATTAGTATAAGAATAAAAATGATATTTAAATAAATAAATAATATTTAGCATTCACTTTGGAAATTTGACAAACTTAAGTATAACACTTATGTCGAAAATTTTGCGCATGTGCCGCTGTGAACAGTATCGTAGTTAGGATTTTATGAAACCTCTTCGGAAGTCGTTCATACTCTGTTCATCTAATAAGATTCAAATATTCGTAGAACATAGTGATTGTATCTAATATATTTTTAAAGACATATTTTGCAAATTGTATTAAAATACAAGTAGATTTTTAATACATTTTAATATTTTGCAAACATTAAATTTGCAGCTCTGAAGTGGTTTCAGTAAATTTAAGAGGCAACTTCGAGACGTTGATTGAATTATAGTCTTTTTTTTTCTAATGGAACTTTCTTTTTATTGCATCATGTGGGTGAATGAGACCAAAGTGAGTACTTAATTTAGGCTATCTTTTTTTTATAATTTTTTAATTACTTCCCGAAATTTCGAAATATAAATTTTTCTACATTTCAAACGTTTTTTTTTTACCTTCTGACGCCGAATATAATTACTAATATTACAATTCATAATAAAAAGTTATCGCATAAAGAAAATAATATTTTATATTACCATAGTGAATTATTACGTCAACACGATTGTTTAACATTTACCGTAACGTCAACGTAAATTAATGTAATGGCTTGCGATTAAGATTTCAATTAATGTATTTAAGTTACATAATTTTAAGAGATGTTTAATATTTCATATATACTATACATATTTATTCTTAATTGCTTTATTCATTTTACAATCATCTTATACTAGAACTATATACACTTCACATCATCATAAAAAATGGTTGCTTGTTTTACAATTTCACATGATGTACACCATAATGCTTTTCAAAAATTGTTGAAATATTTTAGTTATGCAACTGACAAATTTCCACCAGCCTTAGAAATCTTAGCAATTTCTTCCTTAAACTTGGCAATTGTTTCTTTTGCTAATGTTAATTTTTCCTTAAGATCTATAACCTCCAGTCTTATTTTATTCCTTGCTTCAATTATTGCTTTCATTGTGGACTCTTTCTTGGCTTCAACTATACAAAAAAAAGAATAGTAATTTTCATGTATAAAAACTCATTAAATTAAGTAATTACCACATACAATCTGTATTATGGCGCCAAGCACCAAGGGTTATGGGTCTACTAGAATTCAGTAAGTGTTGCATTAAAGCTGTTGGGTCTTGAAAAACTATTTCTTCATAAAATTCAGACACTAAACTCTTTTTTCCCAACTGTATCTCAGGTGTTGTTTGAAATAGTTTTAATATGTGATATATAGTTACCTATTTAAAACAAAAATCAAATTGACACTAGTTTGTATTATCTACATGTTTAAAAATACAAAGAATATACTCACAGGACGTTCATTAGGATCATGAAAATATATTTTAATGACAATTTCAAATTCTCCCCATCCAGTTTCAGTCAGTTCATAAGGTGGTTTAGTCATAATTCGATTTGGGTTATTGTAACTCTCATGTAATTTAAAGTGAACCTTTTTAACATATGTGGACATGTCTTCATTATGATATGGTTTAACATAAACTGTCCATTGATGAGTGTGACCATCTTCTTCCCTTTTTTTACCAAAGTAACGGGCTACATTACCATATACTATTGGCTTCACTATAGTAACTCCCTGAAAATAAATTAAAAATATTTCAATTCTATTATGGTGTAAATAACCAAATAGTTATCATTATTATTTCATAAAATTGTTTTTTTTTTTCTTGACACGTTTATAGGTTAAGTTTTCTATATGTTATTGTCGCATAAAATTTACCTTAACTCTACCGCCAGAGTCGGGTCCAAATTCATTTGTTGTTGCCATCATCGTAATTAATTTTTTTCTTCATTCCATATAATTTAAACATAAACATGGAAAAACACAAAGCATCCATATAAACGACATAACTGTTGACAACTTGAGCGCTATCTAGCTTGTACTGGCGCTATTTGTTAGA
>NW_017100373.1:235783-236942 GCF_001263275.1 Habropoda laboriosa
TAGAAAGAAAAAAATATACATATATATATATTAAAAAAAAAAAAATAGAAAATCATATTTTTATAGAATTAATTAAGTATTTGAAGTTCGTATTAATATCAGGATCAATGTGAAAAAGGTAATAAAACGAAATAAAACGAACAACATTGTTTCCAAGTAAATATATTTGTTCTGTCGTGAAGGGCATTAAAAAAATATGTACATTTCTCTCGAAATAAATTATACTCCAAAATTTTCTCGATCTTCCACACATAATTGTCTTGACAAAAATATTTTTGAATCTATTTCCCTCATACTGACAACTAGATTAATTATGTAAGGCAATAAACTTTTTTTTTTAAATGTAACATGATTTTTGCTCGGCACAATAGCCTCTACAGTACATTAATATTTTAGTAATTTCCTAATCGATATATGCAGTTCGATAAGTTGATAATCGCCAGAACATAGTATTGATAAAATATTTTTATAAAACACATAAATGTCTGTTTTCTTCCAATACAAATTCGAAGATGTAAAAATGTCAAAGATATATATGCAGTGTCACGCTACATTCGCATACGGCATGTATTTTGTTACAAAATCAAAGAAAGAAATCCTCGGTCATGTATATAACTCGCATAGGATACACAGTGTCAAATCCTGTCAGATTATATCTTGTCTAAACTATTTTTTTTGTTCTTTTTTTCCTTTAAGGTAGGAAGTAAATTGGATGCACGTTGCATCGGACGTGCAAAGGCAGCCAGCTGCCAAAAAGTATGCGTGTCTTCAGCACCTCGTTACGATTGTAAGAATTAGCTCTGTCGTGCTACAAACGTCGTTGTTATCACGTGCGAGGCAATTTTCCTTTCCTTCGGAATCGTTCTTCTAGATATCCTGGGATCTGAAAATAGTTTCACAAGGACCGTTACATCGTTTTCCATAATAGTCCCCACAGACAATATAGTAAGCGACAGCTACTACATCTACTACACCTAGGATAACAGAGAAATGAATAAAGTAATTGGCACACAGATTATTAAGCAGGTTTTAATGATCAAATCTTATGGTCACGTCGTACCGCTAAAACGAACGTATCAATATACACATCTTCAGATCACAACACAATTACAAAAAATTTTTTTTTAATTTCACAACACTTATTCGCTATGACGATTTA
>NW_017100373.1:237169-262748 GCF_001263275.1 Habropoda laboriosa
TGATTGTTTCACGGCGATGATACTCTCTGATTACAAATATGTATATACAGTCTTGTATTCTCACAATAAATTTAACATCTACTACCATTGTACACATTTACACAAAACTATTGCTACAGCATTACAACCATTGAAGTAATAAGTACGTGCGTGGTACGACGTCTGAGATTATATTATCCGTAGACTATTATAACGAAGAAATGCATGCGGCGCAGTGCTTTTAATTTACAAAGCTCAAGATTGGATGGCGTTTTAGGATACATTATTAAATCGAGATTAAATGCAAGAAAGTAGTCCCAATCCACTAATGTTCAGGCATTCTGGGAACATTAAAAAATAAGTGACGTAAGGAATTTTAGGTACTTTATTTTACAGTAGCGAGCAAAAATTGGAGTGTCTCTAGATTTTTGTTCTGCTTTTTGTTTTCGTTTCTACTCGACAAAAGGATGTACAGTAATATTTCTCACATTATCGTCTAGCTACTCCTACACCTAGGCATACGTGACTGCTACGCCTATGTTATCTTTCCCGGAGTAAGTCAAGCATGCGATGTGTGCAATGCGATGCGCGACGCGGTTCTTTTGATGAGAATTCACGACTTGACAGTTCATAATACAATAATATAACTTTCTTCTAATTGAAAATTTGTTTAATATATTGGTGAGTTTTTTCTGATTAAATTGAGATCAAACATGATATAAGTTTAACCATATTTACTCATGTAATATTAATTGAAAAATTGAATAATTTTGCGCCCACCCTATTTTCGGTTCCGCAGATTTCTGAAATAAGGAATTGAACGGTCATTTTGCTCAAAAATACATAATAGAAAAATTGTGAAAAATAAAAAGAACCATTGAAAATTTTTTTAAAACTTTTCCAAAAATATTGCTGAGTTGAAATATGTAATTTTTATCAAAATACATGTCTTCGCTACAAGTCTCTAATAAATTACAAAATTTATCAGATTGTCCGTAAAACCCGTGCATCCGTCCGTAGAACCTAGTCCCTTTCTTCACATTGTCGCTGAAACCTAGTCCCTTCCTTTACATTGTCGCTGAAACCTAGTTCCTCCCTTCACATTGTCACTGTGACCGTGGGCCGTGCCTTACATCCAGGCACAACTTGTACAGCATCCAAATTTTCCAGGCACAGCTTATGCATTCGACGGAAAATGTGAAGGCACAGCTTATGTATTCGACGGAAAATGTGAAGGCACAGTTTATGCATTCAACGGACAATGTGTAAAGATATTTCATGTATTTTTTTCGCAATCCGTTTTCGTAATTTATTCACAGCAATAATGAAATCAAATGAGTTACTCAATAAGTATTAATAAGTTACAAATGAGTTACTCAATAAGTATAAATATTGTTCAAATTATATCGTGTTTGATCTCATTTTAATCAGAACAATCTCATCAATATGTTAATAACTTTTTCATATAGAAAAAGTTAAAAATAAAAACGCTGGTGTTTAAATCGCTCGGTTGCCTCGACCCTCATTTCATCCTTCTCTTTTATTCGTTGTCCTTGTCTTCGTTCAGCAAACTACAAAGGCGGGCTAATCGTGTCGTCCTCGAAAACCGTGTCTCCTCTACCCAAACTGTCGCTTTTCGGTTTCGACCAGAGCGACAATGTGAGAGATATTACTGTATTTACAAGAGGGAAAACGACTACTACTTTTCAATTCTAATCTGTTCTACCTTTGGTTTCGGTCGATGCGTGTCCACTGCCTCAATTGGTAATCGAATGTGTTCCACCTTACAACCGTAGGCGACAGGCGTTAGTTTAATAATCGTATGTAGTGGCACTTGCAAATATGGTAATTCGTCTGAAAGAAAAATCAATAGCGTTACAAATTTATACAGTAATAATAATAATAATTATAAAAAGGAGGACTAAAGTCCTCAAGTCACGAAACAATACATTTTTTGCGTCATTAAACAATCTGGAACTCCGAACAGATTACGTATGATTAACGCTAATAAAGTTAAGTAATCTACGCGCAATTCATAAGAAATAAAATTATGTAAACAAGAACGGGGTGTCTTAAACTTCCGCCACACACGTAACTACGCCATTCCTGACATCTCCGTACACGTGTGTATATATCTTCCTATTTCATTTCGATATATCGAAGGTCAGAAGTTACGCAACTTCGACACTTCGATATTCCCGGTTCGTGCGTATGCTGAGATGTAAATGCACCTTCCATATTTAGAACATGCACGCACTACAGTTATTCATATTACGATAGAACATCTATCTCTGCAATGGTATCTTTCTCTAATTAGTTATTTGTATTATATATTAATATCGAAACGATGAAAATTCTTAATTAAAAAAATACTCACCCGCACTTTTGTCTAAGAAATAAGCAAGTAGACATCGCAGAACCGCTTGGTGGCTGACAACGAGAACATTACCCTGTCGTTCTAGCTCCATTATCACCGGTTCCAATCGTGCGACCAAATCTTCGTAACTTTCTCCTCTTGGATAACGATATGAGAATTTATTCTGATCTCGTGCGGCAAAATCTGTCGGATATTTTTCCGCAATCTCCTCGTAAGTCATTTCATCACAGATACCCTATGGGCATATGTGAGCCATTTAATCATTGTCACCACATAATGCACAACTGAATATACAAATGTTTCTTGCAGTTCACAAAACATTAGGTATTGCACAAGCTCCGTTCGTCATTTTTTCGTCGGGTACATAAAATAAGAATTTTATCACCGCTCGGTCCCCACTACGATAGTTGTCTATAGTGCATAAAGAAGGCCATCTTTTATTAGTCTAGCATTTAACAGGCGTACGAAAAAGATTCACTTTTAGACAAAGTGAAACATGAGAAACCGTCATAAATAACGTTGGAAAGCATTTGACAATGAACAGAACTTTTGCAACCATTTGATAAGTGAACCATGCCATTTTATTCATGTTCAAATAATAAATCTTCATTTGAAATGAAAGTATATAGATCCTTTGCCTTGTAGCTTACCGCGTCGATCTCGTTTAGCGCTTTCCACCTTTCCTGAGGCACATTTACGTCGTTTGCTGTTTGTATGGTCCTCTTTAACCAACTAGTCCACACTCGTAATCCCTGTAATTACGATAATTATATTCTCTTCCGTTGAACGCAACGTTCATATCTCTCTCCCATGCTATTCCTACCTGAATATCCTGGCTAGTGATGTAGCTAGCCAATGCTTTGGCATACTCCCAGCCTCTTTCGCTCAACACTGAGTCCCCGCCTATCTTACTTTCGAGATTCATCACGCTTTCGCCATGCCTAGTTAAATAGATCGTACGTGGCACTATATGGATGTTCATAAGGTAATAAACTATCCTACTTTGTATGTGACCCTCGTGCTTATGAACTAGCACTTTCTCGCCGGTGTTGTAAATCTTCATGAAGGATAGATCGCTTTCTTGATATTCGTCCAGTGGCTGATACTTCTCTTGATAGTGCTCGATTCGCAACATGAAATCTGCCAACACCTCTTCCTTATTCATGTTCGCATAATCCGGACTACTCACTTTTACCTAAATAAGCAAAAATTCTGTTTTAATGATCCATGTAACCAATAATTAATCCATAGCGGTCTAAATATACATTAATCGTTCATTCTAGATTGGCACTACAGCGATTATTTGGAATTTTAGATTCTCTCCGTACTTCCATGATATTCTGCTCAACGATATCAGGATCATTGCACACAGATTCTACGAAGAAGAGCTTGAAGCCCATCTTTTCAACAACAATGTCCCTGATCAGTTGGCGTCTCTCTACGGTGGAGTTAGTGGCGTCGAATACGGCTACCTCGCCGTCCCCACTCTCCAACCATTGACAGACATCCTTGAGTGCGTCCATTGCGCACTGGGTACGTATCGCCATCGCCTTGATATTGTCCGGACGAAAGAATTCGTGGCACTGATAGGCAGTAGTCGCGTGTCGCCTATACTCCCCTAGATTGAACACTTTTGTGATAATGCCGATCCAATTTAGGTATCTGCAGAGCTTCTTTGATATATACGTCTTTCCACGGGCCGGTAGCCCCACCATAGCGATCACATGGGGCTTATTTACAAAGTTAGCCCGTTCACCTGAAAGCGTTAACCGTTATTAGTAAAGGAAAATTAAAAAATATTTTTAAACTTTGCTGTAAGTAGAACATTTAATTAAATTCAACTTTTATAGGAAGGTAAAATTCAACTTAATTTTACATCAATTGGCGTCAAAAGAAAAATTAGCTTTTTCAAGTTTCAATTATCAATCCGCGATATCGTTTGACTTTCATATAACGACACACTGCAACCGGTTTTTAGTAATATCATTCTGGTATCTTGTCCAAGTCGTGCACGAAGCGTGCTTTTTATTTATCTTTACATTATATGCGTACTTAGATGTATATTTTTTATTTATCTTCATTGGTTTTCCTGGTGTATACTGATAGTACCGTCCTTCGCGCTTCAAACACGAGAAAATTATCACGGTTAATACATTGTTATTGTTCCGTTGCATATTCCGTCGAAATATTCGATAATTGAGGATAATTTCATGACTCGTGATTTATTGAATGAAACGTTTTATACGGTGGCTTAAACTCGTATGAAATCAGTGTATGTGCATTTTTCACGCAACTCACTCGACATGTTTTAGATTTATACGAGATCAGAATGAACTGGCTGTCCAAAGAAATTTACGCAATTCCGGGTCAGCGCTATTAATGACCAGTTGCCTATTTTCACCGACTATGAATACGGGAATAATAAAATTGAACTTGCAAATAAGGCAAGTCAGGTTGGATTCGATGCATTATAGTACTGTGGCTATTGTCATACAATGAAAAGACCGCATCTTCACTGCACTATTCACGGTTCAACCGATTACGGTTTTTTCGTGCGTAAACGATTTGTTATCTCTCGCGCTTTGCCAAATAATCTTACAACTCAAAAAACACGTAAACGTGCGCCACCATTTTTCATCACTATCCAATCTTTTCTGATTAATTTTATCGCAGCTGTTTTTAATAATCGACCAAAGACCAAGGTACAATTACAGGAAAAAACGTACACGAAAACGACAATTTACAGCGGTATAACTTTCACATGATTGTCAAATAGATGCGTAAACCGTTTACTTAAAAAAAAATCAATCGCCTCTGGAACTCTTACAATCGCCTCCCCGAAGCAGTATCGATACTTTATATCTTATTTACCAATTACAAATGTTTACAAGTGTGTTTTAACACTTGAATTATTAACACATTCAAGAACAAAAATATAAATAAACCTTTTTTGCATTATATACTCTTTCAAAATTCTGCAATAGATATATCTAGCGTTATATACACGAATTATTCACTCTTAGTAAATTTAATAAGATATATTGTACGCAATAGACTTTTAAGCATGCAAAGTAATGAACATGTTTTTGGTTTGTTCTTAGAAAACAAGAACCAATGATCGTTAAACATAATTATCAGCGTTACAAAATTTCCCTTGATGCACGAAGATTTGTTTTTGCACATTATATAAACAAGGCTATCAATACTAAGGATAAATCTTCGCGATCAAGGTCAAGATTAAGGCTATTCCTCATGGTATCAAATACAGCTTTGTACCGGTTTCAATCAGTTTCGCGTTACCATAAACTCGAGTCAGTTAACACGGTCCCTTGTCACATGCGTCTACGTAATCATGTCATTTGTGTGAATGCGTTACACGCGGTCTAACATGGTGCATCTTTGCAGGTTAGGTTCCTGGGCAGTGATCACACGATGCAACGATTCACGTAAAGGAATACACGAAATATAGAAAAGTTGCGAATAAATGACAACTCGTACAACAAAAACATATCAGACACACTTTGTGGTCTTTTGAAAATCACTCTTCTATTTCCTTCAAAAAGTTCAATAAACTCTATCATATTATTAGAAAAATAAAAAAAATAAGACTTCTTAATAAAATTCGTTAAGAACGAATCCCAATTACACATGTAGAAAGAAATGAATATCTTCCAAATAGTCTTACCACGAATAGGGAAAGGTTTAGTTTGAATGGTGTCCGAGCTCGGTGGTGTGTAATGCATCTCGATTTTCGGATCGGTCATCCTACGATACCACGTAGATGTTCCCTGTCTGATTAAACGATTGTTATTTCACTGATCTTCGTTCTTACTATGAAACAGTACACTCGGACTCTCAAGTGTCATCAAGCCAATACACGCTATTATGTGTCACTCATTAAAGACGCATGGATATTCGTCTATATATTCTCACTGTCACTGCGGCTCCATTCTATAATTCATATTTACAGAACGTCATCGTGCATTAATTCAACATTGTTGCGGAACCGGCAAAGAACACAGAAAGACAAAATGAAGAAAAAGTGCTGTAACTTCTCAAGTCTGTGACAAAGTCACTAAAGTGGGATAGAGAGAACAGCAACGCGCACCTACCATTCGCCGAAAAAGTCCGAACTTTAGTACTTACGCGTCGCGCTACACGCAGCCCTCGAATCTTAAAGCGATTATTATTACGTACGAACAGTGGTGCGGGGAAATCTTTTCACCAGTAACTCTCATTATGTGGCTCCGTTTCCTTTGATAAACAAGCTAATCCACTGATCCTCTAATTTATCAGAGAAACACGGAATCCCATTTCGCGAATGAGATATATTTTTCTTATAGAGTAATTGATCCGACGAGGAACAATGTCCACTTTGTTGAAAGAAAAATTAATTGTTCATGCAAACTAAATTTTTGACAAACACCACTGTTACACGAGATACCTCTGACCAGTCCGTAGCCTCGAGAACGATCACGCGACTTCTCTTGACGTCACCTTATTCTTTTCCAATTAATTCTTTCTGGTTCAATGCAGAAAAGTGGTAGGCAGCACTAACGAGGGTGCTTCATATTTTACTACACTTGTTGCAGATAATTTTTAGTAATTATATTAACAGATATACAGGATTCCATAAAAATGGGAAATTACGAGTGAAATCCCGTTCGTTTCAGCGACCAATAAGAGGCATTTGTGGATAGAAAAGTAGCGAATAGGAATATGTGATTGTGAAAAGGTTACCAGCATATGAAATAAATTTCTCTTTCAAATTTGTTTGACATACTTTAAGAAAGAAAAAAAGAGAGAAATTAAATTACACCAGAAATACTATCATTAATATCATGTATTTTGTATATTTTATTAGGCAGATTTTATTTATTTAAATAAAGTTTTTTTATTTTCATGAAAACAACTGTGAAATATTTCATTGACCTGTAGTAATTTTGTAAAAATATTTTTTACACTTATTATGTAAGAACAAAATAAAAATATATAAAAAAATGTTTATTTGATACTATGAAAGAGTTTAACTGCACTAAGCGCTGGTATTGCGGTACGAGAAGTTGCCGATAGGGTGCACGAGCACCTCTATGGTTAATTATCAGTACTATCAGTCGCGAACTAGTAAAGTAAAACGTGATTGCAGTGCTCTTAGAAAAAGCAGAGAAAATTGTTTAGTACACGCAATTTAGAAAGGTATTTACATAATTGAAGATTGTTATTAATTAAAACAGAAGCTGTGTGTATATGTATGGTCAGGTATAGTGTACGAATCTTTTGCGATTTAAACTCGGGTTGGACATTCCTAAAATTGGGCGTGTGGCACCGCCTTTTTCACTATTTGTCATTCGGATTTACGTATTTTTTAATCAGTTTATATTTCCTGTTCAATTAAATATAATAATGTGAATTGTAATTTAATTTTCATCAGAAAACACATACCTGCGTATATTTTAGATCAAGATTTCCCGTATTACGATTCGAGCGCATAACGCATAAACATAATGGAAAAATTAAATGCCACTGTGTACACCAATAACATCGTAGTGTTTCATTTACGATTTTTTATCTTTAGAAAGTCAGAATTAAATTTTATAATTTGTGCGTCACGATAATTACGTAGATGCTAAGTTTTTTTTAACAATTTATTCCAAGAAAGTCTGGTCATTGTTACATTTTTCTATTAGGAAATAATTGGTTGTTTAAGTTTTTATATTTATACCGTTTCTATCAGAAAATGCGGTTAAAAGTACACACACGCGCGCGTGTGTGCGTGTGCTATATGTGTGTGTGTATAGTTGTTTACCATAGTAAAAATTATGTTTGACTTTACTTTGATGCTATAAATATGATATCAAATCGATAGGTATAATTAATTTGTGCTATATAAATAAATGTAATATAAACTGAATATAGGTAAATGTACACTCCTGACCCTGTTTTTAGATTTCTCACACTGACAAGAGTAGTTTCACATCCTGCCTTTCTTAACTGTAATTTCCTTTGCTAATACTCATTTCTAAGATGAATTGTTAGTTCAGTAAATATGTGATAACATTTGTATTAAATATATGATTAAAAACTTTAATGTATGATTCCAGAGAAATAAAGCAAAATGTCAAAGAAACCAGGTACTACCCAAGCAATGCATAAAGTTATAATGGTTGGAAGTGGAGGTGTTGGAAAGTCTGCTCTTACATTACAATTTATGTATGATGAGGTACATGAAGCCTATAAAGAGCATATAAAAAACCTTTGTGCTATGTTACATGTTATTAATTCCTTATTTTCTGTTTACACATAAAACAGTTTGTTGAAGACTATGAGCCTACAAAAGCAGATTCTTACAGAAAGAAAGTTGTATTAGATGGGGAAGAAGTACAAATAGATATATTAGATACTGCAGGACAAGAAGATTATGCAGCAATTCGAGATAATTATTTTCGGAGTGGAGAAGGATTTCTTTGTGTATTTTCTATAACAGAGGATGATAGTTTTCAGGCCACTCAAGAATTTAGGTGAGTAATAACTTATTCAAAGTAAGAATTTGCATATATGTGTAATTCTTAAGACAAAAATATTAAATTTGTTTTATGTAGAGAACAGATCCTTAGGGTAAAAAACGATGAAAACATTCCATTTCTATTAGTGGGAAATAAAAGTGATTTACAAGAAAAAAGAAAAGTCAGTTTAGCTGAAGCTCAAGCCAGGTCACAACAATGGGGTGTACCATATGTAGAAACAAGTGCAAAGACAAAAGAAAATGTTGATAAGGTAATTTAATGATGATTCCAACTTACACTTTTCTATGTCCATGTACACTGTGTAGATGATAATCAGAAAAAAGATCCCTTAAAAGAATTGATGTTATTAAAAGTGTTTTGTTAATAATGATGAGATTTACATGTTTATAATTGTATGTAAAAAGTGCACATGCATCATCCATATTTTGTTATACCATTTCAAATATATATTATAGCTTTTAGAACACAGAAATTGCATGAGTCATACTTGTTTAGCTTAATTTGCAATTTACTGTATGTCTTTTTTTCTTTGCTACACATACATTTTATAGCTTACGCACAGATAAATCTTTGCAATGAAGAGATACTGGTACAAATGCAGGATTAGTACATATACATGTGTTGCATATTTCTTTTAATTCATAAAGCACCCTTTTCAAGCCTTAAAGCTTTGAGATGGCATCAATTGCACATTTCCAGGTATTTTTCGACTTGATGCGTGAAATAAGGTCGCGCAAGATTGAAGACAAATCGGCGAGCAACGGTCGTGGAAAGGACCGTGCCACAAGGAAGAAAAAGAAGTGCATTATTCTATAGGTTTGCTGTTTTTTGTTTGCACTGTTTTGTAATCGTATCGTAATGGAAAACTGGACGATGATTAGAAACTTTATATTCTTTTCACTTTTTTCTGAAATTTAAATAAGTATGTACATGTGCAATAATCAGCAGGTTACAATTATAGCAGAAATATCAACCTTACGCAAGAGTGTCTCTCACAGGCACGTACAAAAGAAGATTCCTTACGTAAATTTCGCTTGTTATGTTGATCCTTGCTTATGCCTGAAATACTGCGTATGCATGTACTACTTCCATTCAGTATCACGAATTGCAGGGGCACAGAGTGACTTCTTTCTTCCGTTTTTGAGATATTTACTTTTAAAACTGAAAGGAATGAAAATAAATTTGTAAATTTTCAGGTGAGATAGTGAATATAGCTTACCGCTACGCATGTTCATTTTGGCAATGCAAATATACATCACCATACAATATTTCTATTTTTCCAACACGTTTTGTATTACATCTTAGTTGTACCTATCTAACTGATAAAATTCAAATCAGAGATAAGAATAGGAAATAAATTTTATTTTTTATCTAAATATTGATAATAATTAGTAAAGTTCTTATAATGTTAATCGTACGAGTATTAAATAGATAGAAATATAAAATGAAAATCGACAGTTTCTCTGTATTACGTTGCAGGTATTCTTTGATTTAATGGGTGCAATTGCTGCACGTAAAGCACAGGAAAATCAAGGAGATGGAAACGAACGTAAGAAGAAAAGAAATTGCTGCATTTTGCTCTAACAAACATAAAAACAGCGCGTATAGCTTCTGTAACGGAACGTTCGACTCCTAATTGCAAAAACCTGAGTAAGAGAAGTGTATTTTATCCGCGCGCGCGCACACATACACGCGCGCGCGCGCGTGTCACATATACATACAGAAGAAAGTTTTCTAACACTTTACAGTGAATTGATACGAAGAAAAGATGAAATATTTACATTGAAAACACAAATTATGATATAAAAAGTTGTAAACTTTGTACTCTTTTTCATCAAATTATTAATTGATTAATTTGTAATGCACTGGTGCATTTAATCATAATTCGTACGTACTCTTATTTATTTACGTCATAACATCAAATTATGATTCAGAAAGAAATGTTTTCAAATAGGGCACAAAGTTACATTATTATTAATGAAATTATTTTTTAATTTTTCATTACTGTAGAGTGCTGAAATATAATTATTTAATCGAATACTACAAAAGAAAGAAAGAAAAAGACAAATAGGGCAAGGCAAGAAACATTTGTATACATACATGTTCATGTAATATGCAGGATGCGTTACAAATCAGTCCCCACAATTTTTTTGGCACTTCCAAACATGTGCCAAACAATGTTGTGAACAAAACTTAGTCAGTACTCAATCGGCAAGAAATTGTAGATTTGAAAATAGCCAAAAACATTCCTCTTCAATACAAAATGAAGATCATCATAATTTTTTTTAGATGAGACCACGTATTTTTAAGTTCATAGTATTATAGGCGATGTCAAGACGAGTTCAACGACCTAGTATACTATGACCTTGAATTCAAAAATCGTCACGAATCGATTGCCACGATATTTTACTTATTGTTAATTTGGTAATGCATGACGTCAACGCACCGCATTCAGGCGAAAACAAAGTGAAAAACATGTACGAGATAATACAAATTTAAATTAACAAATTTAATTAAAATTAAATTTTATTTAGGACGTACATGCAATTATTTAAAGTAAATGTTCGAACTGCATCTCACCTTCTGCAACATAAAATCTTGCTCTTTGTAACATATTCGGATGTGTAGCTTCCATTAAAGAATAAGTTTGTACCTTCTACATGCTTGTATTATGCGTTTTTTAAGATTTTCGCTGCTTCGACGTTATCTATCGTTGGTCATTAGGTCAAATATCGTGGCAATTGATTCGTGATCATTTTTTAATTCAAGGTCATCAGAAGGTCATAGAATTCGCCTTGACATCGCCTATAATACTATGAACTTAAACATACATGGTCTTATTTAAAAACATTATGGTGACCTTCATTTTTTATTGAAGAGGAATATTTTTAGCTATTTTCAAATCTACAATTTCTTGCCGATTGAGTACTGACTAAATTTTGTTCAGAACATTTTTTTGTCAGATGATCAAAAATGTCAATAAAATTGTGGGGACTGATTCGTGACGCACCCTGTATATGTTCATGTATACAATGCAGGGTGTTCACGTTATTACTAGCCAGCATTTTTCTCGTAAATGGTAAGTATTAGAAGAAAATGAAAGAGGAAAAGGTGCTGCAGTTTTCTATGACCAACATAATAGTGTAAATCAATGTTTTATATTTGCAATATTTTTCGAGAAACGAAGGTGAACTTTAATTTTTTAAATGGAATGCTGCATATTTTTTTTATATTATGTGAAAGCATGTAACAAGACGAATTCATCCATCTGCTATACAATGGCCGTCAGGGTCATACAAGGTCAGAAATGAAAGAAATATTTCGAATATTACGTACTAATGTGTTTACAGGTACTCTTTCCTGACAAGGCTACAGATGCTCTTGTGTATGAATGCACATTTCAGCTTTATGAATTACATTTTTGATAGCTTCTACTAATGTTGTCCGAGATATTATTGCACATATTTACGTTATTTTGCTTTTTAAGTCGTTTACATCTTTGGGCGATGTATCGTAAACGTTTATGAAGTAATTCTGAAATTGTCTTGTAATTGTAGAAGCAAAAGAAAACACTCTGACAGTGAATGACAACAAAAAATCAGTCACATTTAACGAGCTAAGTCATATCAATAAATACTTGTAAACACATTAGTACGTAATATTCGAAATATTTCTTTCATATTTGACCTTGTATGACTCTGACGGTCATTGTACAGCACATAGATGAATTCGTCTTAATACACGCTTTCATATGACATAAAAAAATATGCAGCAATCCATATAAAAAATTAAAGGTCAGCTTCGTTTCTCGAAAAATATGGCAAATATAAAAAATTGATATACACTATTTCGTTGATCATAGAAAACTGCAGCACCTTTTCCTCTTTCATTTTCTTCTAATACTTACCATTTACGAGAAAAACGCTGGATAGTAATAGCGTGAATACCCTCTACATGTATATACATGTATACAGGGTGTTTCCGAACTGGTGATACAACCCGAAGAAGGATGAATCTATACGAAAAAATAATTCAAAAATGTAGTGTAAAATTTTATCATAGGAAGCTTCATTTCCAAATAAATCAGTGTTGAAGATTCGTCGAGTACGCGTGCATTTACACTTTTGTGAACGTTTTCTGTAATATTTTCTATTTTACAATATTCGAATACCAAAATAATTTTCTCTTTGAGCTGTTCCCTACGTTCTCGTCGTAGTACACAAGAGACTTGACATGGCCCTATAAGCAAAAATCCATTGATGTCAAGTTCAGGGATCGTGATGGCCAAGTTGTTTTATCATTACAGTCGATCAATACTTTTCTGCTTCTTACTTTTATTTCATTGTTTATCCTTCACTGTCTAATGTAATAAATTCAAACAGCAATGCAGGTAGTTTGTAATGATATCTGTTAGACGAAGGCGTACGTGAGATCATGTGTAAGTGTACACGTAGTCGACGAATCTTCAACTTTGATTTAATCAGAAAGGAAGTTTCGCATGAAAAAATGTTACTCTACATTTTCGCATTATTTCTTCATGTAGATTCACTCCTTTTCAGGTTGTACCACCAGTACGGAAACACTTTGTATATTATGCACAATGTTTCGTGATCATTCAATTATAGTTAACAAAAAAAGTTGTTGCAAATATTTATTATAAAAATGCTGTAATTAATTTTTATTTGCAAATAAAATTACTATATCTTCATTAACGTATTTTGTATATTTCCTTGGAACCTTGAATTATTTCAGCACTCTTGCTTTAAGTTACTATCTGTTAATAAACTATTAACTGATTCATTTTATTTAAATTATTTATTTCCTAAAGAAGTGGTCACAGCATTGTAAAGTAAAGAAAACGTGGTAATTAATCCACAGTTTGCTTATTATTTGTAGTATTTTATAAGTCTATTTTACAGTATACAGTTATGTACAAATGTAATAATTTGTTATTTTTATATTAAGATAACTTTGGATTTTGGAAATTGCAAATACCAATAGAGTAATTGTATTTACACCTATAATTCTAGAACATTAAACAATTTGGTTTTAACTTTAAAATAAAAAATGTTTTATTTTTAAAAGCAATATAATTTAAATATTAAAACTTGCCCCGTTATAGAGGGGTGTATATTTCTGTTGTTGAACCAAGAATCTAATTATAAGAAAAATATTGTCTATAAATGGATAGACTTCAATAGACTGAGAACATGATTAAACTGCTTATCAGAAAGACTTGAACCTCTATGAGGTGCATTTATTTATGCAAAAATAAGAGAATCTTGATATTATATTTACAATTTTATAACACACACACACACAACGCGCGCGCGCGCGCGTGCGTATTATTAAGTATTCAAATTTTACAAAATTATAATTTGGAAGATATTTGTTAGTAATAACTTTTTAGAGAATAAGTCATATTGTTTGTGTATTTGAGTTTTGATATTTTTGTACTATTGAAATTAATTGTGCCTTTTAAGTGTTCACTGTTGACAAATTGAGATTAATGATATAATAGAATTCTTTAAAAGTGTTTACCAGTATGAATATAAATGCAAATAAATTTCATCCTACAAATATTTAACATCATTACATACAACAGTTACACTCCCCCCCCCATGCATTATCATTGTTCTGTTATAAATTAAATTATTTTTATGTAATTATCGTGCACTGTCATCTATTAGTTAACTATTGTATGTCTATAGTTTTTAATAAAAAATATTTTGTACAAGTTAGAAAAGCTATGTTGTATATGATTTTTGTATTATGCGTTTTAAAAGGATAAGAATGTATTAACAGTTAGAAAATTAGTCAAACTATGTGGAATATACATAAACATATACATATGTCATGTCAGTGCAATGTTACATACATTATTTTGTGTGCACAAAATTAAATAAATGTGATAAAATTAATATTTTAATCCTGAATTTTTTATTTCTTAATAATTTGCTACTACTTGTTTCGAATTGGATTCACATTTAAAATACCACAATATATCTCTTCGATAAAAGGCCAACAATTACAGTGGCTTGTACTTTTTAGACACCCGTTATATCAAGTGAAAGGTAACTGGACAATATTTTCTAACGACCAATCCGAAATTTTAACACATAGGAATTTTTCATTATCACTACATTTTACTAACATGCAAATTTACTATTTATCATTTGCAAAGCAATAGAAAAAATGAACGTAAAAGTATCAGATTTAAACGACAGTGTTTAATTAAAAAAAATATGTCTAAGGTTAACGAATGCTTTTAACGAGGAGAAGGTAGTACCGTTACATAGAGATGTGCAGTATATTATCTTTCTTTATTATTTCAGATAAAAATATTAGAATAATATGTTCTATTTTTGTTAACAAAGTTTCATAAAGCTACAAAAAAATGAGTAGCGTTAAACTTGATGTACAGTGGTCTCCAGTTCATGCTAATAAATTTATCACATGGGGTACAGAAATTTGCTTATATGAAGTAATACAAGTAAAAGACAATAATAGACAATTGTGTGAGTAACTGTATCTTGTAAAATCTATTTGAACTTAACTAGAGGAGTAGGTAATTTTACTTTGTTGCAGATACAAAGATTTCTGACTCTACTGTTGCTCATTTACTTGCTACAAATACAAATCATCATTATGTTAAATGTATTGATATATATCCACAGCTAGAACCAGACATTCTATTAGCTGTTGGACAAGCAAATGGAAAACTTGTTCTAACAACTTTTGGTCCAACAATTTTTGATTCTCAAGGCCTTAGTGGAAAAGAATTAGGTAAATTATTTCAGTGAATTGTTGCATATATGTTATTTAAATTTGTAAATTGTTATAGTTCCCAAACATGCAAGACAATGTAACACAGTAGCTTGGAATCCAATAGATACAAATTTAATTGTATCTGGCTTGGATAAGCATAGTAAAGATCATTCCATTTTATTATGGGATATAAATAAGGCATTGCAAGGTTCTGAAAGAGTACATCATCATAATACAGTGCAAACAGATTCTATTAGACCTATTGCAGAAGTTGGTGTCTCTGAAACCGTTCATTCCATTGCTTGGTTTAAACATGAACAGAAATGTATGGTGGCTGGCACCAACAATAAGCAATTGAAAATTATTGATTTTAGAGGTATTATTGATAGATAGTGCCATTTCAATATTACCATACATGATATGCATTAAATTATTTTATACTAGATTCTGCAAAGGTAATTAACACAGCAGCAACCAAAGCAGTTTATAACGTGTCAGTTAATCCACACAATAACTATCATCTAGTTTCAAGTATTGATAATCAGATAACAATTTGGGATACAAGGTGCTTTGAAAAACCTGTTTTAACATTATCTCAAAGTAGACAAATTACAAAAGTTTTATGGTGTCCAACTAGACACAATCTTCTGGGAGCTTTACAAAAAGACTCAGGTAGAATGCAGTTTTATTTCATTACAAATTTAATTAATCAATAAAGTTGATATTACATGTTCCCATTATTTTTAATAAAGTGACACTGCACTTATATGACATTCAACACTGTGGAATTGGGGGTGGAGAAGATACAGAACCTGGAGCATTAGAAAGAACAGTTGCACCACCTTGGCATAGCCCTGTAAGTTTCTCATGGCATCCAACACATGTGAACAGATTGTTGGCAATATCTCAACAAGGTTTGATTACAATATAATATTATATTGTTAAATCATAAAAATAATTCAACAAATTTTGCCAATCTGATCTTGTCTTTTTAAAGGCCTCACAGACTATACAGTTTGTGAAAGGATAACAGTAAACTGGTCAACAAGATCTCATCTTGCCTGGAATCATGCTTCCAAATCGTTTAAATATATATGCAGTAATGATAACATTTACAAAGCTCTGGATGATATTTCTATTTTAACTAAAACACGCGCGGCTTCAGAATATGGATTACTTGTAAGTTGTAGAAATTTACGATTTGTACTGTGTAAGAGTTTTGATATGTACATATGTTTATAGCCAGAGCTGGCTCAGAATGGTGAATTGGCCGAGAATGACACCCTTAAGAACCTATGGCAGTGGTTATATTTAAGTCGGTACTTAGTAGAAGAGGGTACTATACCATGCCAGGATAACAAGCATCCAGGTGTCAGGTAAATTAAGGATTTTCTAATCTTATATTCAGAAATATACAAAGTAATGTTTGTTAACGTTACATAGAACAGTTTTGAAACTAGATGGCCAGCAAGGATCTAATAATGGTTTCTTAAAATCGGAACTAATTCATCGTCCCTGGTCAGATATAGGATCTAATCACACTGCAAAAATTTACAGGTATGAATCACTTGTGATGCATCGTATCAATGTTTGCAATAAAGCGTTATGTTGTAGATCTGCGGATAGAGACAAAGGACTACTTCTATGTGGTTGGAGATTCGACAAAGATACCAATAGCTCTTACGATAACTTATTTTTAGAAAGATTAGAAAGAGAAGGGGCATATCCAAGAGCAGCAGCAATAGCAGTATTTAATTTATGCTTAAGACAGGCCATAGAAATTTTAAATCGAGGTGCTAGTAAAATGGTAATGTCCACAAATTTAAACATCGTTGCTATGGCTTTATCAGGATTCTCTGAAGACAGAAATAGCATGTGGAGAGACTCATGTTTAAAATGTAGATCACAACTTTCGGATCCTTATTTGAGAGCAACTTTTGCTTTTTTAACGGCGGACGATTCTTATGAAAATGTTTTAGTAAGTACACATAAGTGAATTAAAATAGTATGTATTATGTATGTACTAAAAAATAAATATTTATAGAATGAAAATGGTATGGCAGTCGAAGACAGAGTAGCGTTTGCACTTATGTTTCTATCAGACAATAAATTAAGTGAATATTTAAAAAAATTGACACAAAAGTTAACAGACGAGGGAAATTTGGCTGGTTTCCTTTTAACAGGTTCAACTTTATTTTCTTACATAATTTACTAAGCAACACCAGGTGTTTTACTTATAATATTTATTCATTATATATCCTATCTTAGGTGCCAGTTTAGAAGGTATACTATTATTAAATCGATACTTAGAAATTACTGGTGATGTTCAAAGTTGTAGCTTGATAGCTATCAGGGCATTCACACCAAAATTACTTAAAAGCAACCAAGTTCAAGTTTGGATTACTAGTTATAGAAACCTTTTAAACGCGTGGAAAATGTGGACTCAGAGAGCTCATTTTGATATTGCTATGCGATCTTCGACAAACGAGAAGCCTCCGCAACAAATATATGTCTCTTGTAATTTTTGTGGTAAAAGTATATCTGTATTTATGCAGGGTTTAAGTAGAGCAAGGGGACCTTTTGGTAGATTAGGAAGTACACCCAATAAATTAAAGGTATTACGTTTTCTCTTGAATATTTGATAAATTATAATTGAAGTACAGTAGACTCCCTCTTAACAGACCTCTGGCCGGTTAATCCGAAAATATATGCCAAATATTATTTAAATCATTTACATATAAAATGTAAACTGGTTCACTGAGTGTGAACCAAATACAGTTAAAAAGTTACAGGATCATTACAGTGCACTGTACTCGTTCTTAGAATCTTTGCCACGTTACGTGACAAGCAGAATATTAAATTTTGGATAGAACCTTAAAAAGTGATAAAAAAGATTGAATTACAATATTCGACTACAAGAACAGAACTCTTCAGTTAAATTCTTCACATTTTCAGCTTCTTTTTTATTTTATTTCAAAATTAAGTCCGAAGAATGTACTCATTCATTCGATTGAAGTTTTCTTCTTGATAAATACTGTGAACCATGTAACACGAAATGTGTCAATTGTTTTCCTGTTGGGACTTCTAACGAAAATGTGACCGGACAAGAGGGAGTATACTGTATTTAGAATAAAAATAATAATTTTGTGTTGGTTTTTAGATGTCTTCATGCCCAAATTGTAGAAAACCATTACCGCGATGTGCAATTTGTTTAATGCATATGGGTACTGTAAGTGGATTGCAGATGACAACATCTGGAGTCAGTAGAAACGAAGAATGCGATAATAAACTAACCGAATTCAGTAATTGGTTCACATGGTGTCAAACGTGTAGACATGGTGGACATGCTGATCACATTACGCATTGGTTTCGGTAATATATTTTAATACTATGCTTTTTACACATTTTTTTCTATTAAATAATTTATTGTCGTTTTTAAACAGACAACACTCAGAATGTCCAGTAACTTCGTGTACATGCAGATGTTTTTCTTTAGATGCATCGTGTAAAATAGGAGTGGGTATATCATAAACAGAAATTACATATCCTCAGAATTTTGACTAATACTGACAATGCCCATTATAGTTTTAGGATATCATTTTGTATATTTCTTGGAACAGCATGAATGTTAGGAGCAAAGGATAATGAATTTTGTGTTTTATTAATGAGATACTAATTAATTTTGTTATGAAAAAAATGATGTACTGTTAAAAAAATATACATATAAAAGTAATTGTATTCTTATAAAAAGTTCAGAAAAATTGCTGTTATAACTTAGAACCCTGGGTCATCCTCGTGCATTCTCCATTTTTTTGGTCCTAATACATTTAAAATGACCATTAATTCATTATATTGATCAGGATCTGCAATAAGCAATTTTATTCATATACACCTTGCAATGTATATATGATAGAAAATTAAATTGTGTCTTTACCAAATTGCTCTGTCATACGGAGTGGAAATACTATGTAGCTACTACAATTCATTGTCGATTTTGATTGCAAAGTACCATGTACTTCTATGTAACCTTCAGCACTGCCATCAATAGGTTCTGGTAAAGTTACATTAACTTGTACACCATCAGTTGTTCTTAATTCTAAATTGTTACCGTTTGAACTTTTCTAATGATCGAAGTAAAACAATAAATTAATGTCATAAATTTTTACAAGATAATGACAGTTATCTTGACAATGGGTAATTATATTTATACATTTTCCTTCATTAATATTGCAAGAATCTTACGTTTATAATAGTTCCAAGCAGAATAACTTGTTCTCCAATATTTTGTGCAAGTCGATGACCATCAATACGCTTTTTCATCATTTTCGTTGTTAATTAAAACGTTTACTTTTTTAAGTGCTTAGATAGAAATGTAGGATATTTAGAATGATTTATGTATAGTATTTTCAAACAGCCAACAAAGAAAATTGTAGGACCTATAAAAAATATATAGGGAATGTTTATGTTAAAATTTTTATACTGTTGCGTGGGTTCTTGGGGAATTTGCGCACGTGGAGCGCCAAAGCACTCTGTTCACGATAGTTTAAGAAATTTAATGAATAAGGAAAAATCTAATGTTGAAACTTTTAATAACTAATAAATAACTTGATTGAAACAAGAATAAACGAAATGTTTAACTATAACTTTATTACAAGATAATACGTCTGAGCTCTTTGAACGAGGAAAATTAAATGAATCGTCAGGCGTCGTTGATTTCATCATCTTACATGCCTTTGTCTTACAAAAGTCTCCAATCAAATTAAAGATTCTATACAACGTTTTTTGAGGATGAATTAGATTGGTTCTCATCATTTGTTTTTCGCTTCGGCTACACTGCCGCACAATTTGAATTTAGCGTGCCTTAACATTCACACTACGGGGCGCCACATGACACCAGATTCAGATCGCCCTAAAGCCGCATTTACGGGCGAGCACGACGAGTGATTAAAACTATATTTTGTGGTAGTCACGGGAAAAGGGAACGTGAGTTGGTGCCCGTGAGCGCAGAAGCGCTCTGCTCGCTGTGGTGCGGGAATATTCAAATGAAACTTGGAAGATTTTTCGTTGCAACTAGTACATTTATATTTTACAACAGTTTCAAGACCTTTTAAGATCAACGAGGCTTCAAGATTCGAGATATAGAATTGGAATGAATGACTTGGGAAATTTTTTGACGCGAAGTCTTTCTTCTTCCAGAATCTGGAACATCCCTTGGTCGACCTTCCAGATCTGGCGGCCCAATCGAGAGATCGACGCTTCTTCTCCCACACGTACTCCACCCCCGATCCTTTGTTAGTAGATGGTAGTGGCAGCGCTTCGTTGGCAGTGGTGAAAACGCAACGCCGATGTAACTGCCAACGTGATGTGCACGTGCAAGGGAAAGTGTGTACATAGCGATTCGCGTGAGAACTAGCTCTTGACAATATTTATGGCCCTTTTAGAGTTCTAGCTAGTTGACTCGGCTAGATATCGTTGAGATACAAAACAGAACGAAGAGCATACATTTCTGAGTCCCAAAATAAACATCCCATCGAGAAAGTCTATGTGGCTTAAACTTAAACTCCCAATTGATTAAAGTTCTTGAATAAAATCTTTCGACTACAATAACAAAGCATTCCGTTCCCGAGTTCTAACTTTCCATCGCCGTACCACGCATCTAACCCTTAGATAGCTGTGCGCGTCGATCAATCAGTGATGCCAGAATCGTAGGCCGTGGACAGCGATCTCTCTACTTAGATTAAGACCACCTTGAAGCTATATTCACGAGTATGCATGACGAGTAATTAAAGCTACGTTCACGTGAAACGTAACAATACAAATTGGTTTATAGTTTTATATTTTGGATAGTTCTTAACCAATTACAAATGCCCACGTATGTCTAAATAAGAATATGTACGTACATATCCAGGGCTCATAAAATAATTTTTCTTTAAATTAATATACGAAAATATTCAAGGCTCTATTTGTATTTATTTTTCACAATATATGTATATAATATTGAAATGATGCTTACCATATGTACTTGAGCGTTAAATGTAATCCCTAGAATTTAGGGAGTTCTTTTAAAGTGTTGGTAAGCATTAGTTATTGTATGTGTGAGGAGTAGCATTTTGAGTTTAGCCATCTAAAATTTTTGCTTCTATGCACTTTACTTATAGTCGAAGCGGCTTCTTCCATTCGTTTTTGGGTCTACGTTACGTCGTGTTGAATGAATGGTTCTCGAACAAGTCGAAGCATATTATTTTCGTGATTTTGCATTAGTACTTATCGAAAACGGAGTACTAAAGTTGCAACGCACTTATCAACGAAGGTAAATATTTCTGAGATCGTTTAACATGTCAAGAAATAACGTCTATGTTTTATCGACAGAATAACAATGGCTGCAGTGCGACATTTAAAATTATTTTTCTCTCCTAGTGCGCATAGTGGTTAAAATCGTTGGGTTTTATACTGTACTGATCACCATCGAAATTTATCAGACATCCACTGTTTTTATCATTCTTAAAATTACATCGTGCATTATTGTATTATGAATATATATTTTTCATAATTTGTCACTGAATAACAGGCTGTTTTTATAACATAATCCGGTAATATTGATGCTGTAGATATGACGAATATATTTTTTACAGATTGTAGTTAATAGAAAATGGAACAAGAATCAAGACGTAAAGGACCACGGAGTCCTAGTGCAGATTCAGAAGACTCATCTCACAGAAGAAGGTCAAGGAAATATGACCGATCTCCATCTCCAAGAAGAAGCAGATACCGTAGATCTCGTTCTAGAGATAGGAGATCACGTTCAAGTTCCAGAGATAGAAGAAGAAAAGATTCCAGCCGTTCACAGCAAGAGTGGAAACAACAAGCTGCATCCCAGTCTCAAGCCTCAACTCCAAATCCCACTAATCCTGGTGGTTATGTTCCAGCAGTTCATAATCAATATCAGGTACAATTAAGGATAAATAAGAAAAAAATAGAGATAAAATTAGCAGAACATATAAATAATACATTTATTCTATAGGCTCCTCCACCTCCAAATACCAGTCAACCACCACCACCTTTGCCAGCTTACAACCAAGGATACAACAACTACAACTACAGCTATGGACAAGGCTATGACTACAGTTATCAGCAACCAACTAGTTATCGCAGTGTAAGTTTTTTAAGAGAAAACAAATGTATTAGTTAACAAGAGTATATTCTATGCGAATGATAATCTTGTTTTGTGGTAATTAAGATTGTGTTGCAATCAAGGCATTACAATTGAATTTCATCACTTTTGGAGTATCACCTATACGTAGGTTTGATCGCGTTGTATGAGTTTGTGAAAGTAACTAAGACATTATACAAACTACCAAAGTGTTTTTTGATAATATTTGGTAGTATTGTTAATTTTCGGGGGATGAACTTTATGTTCTTTTGCATCGCGAAGTATTGTGAATCCCCTCGTAAGTATAACGTTCGCGTTGTTTATTTTATTGGCATCGACATTGGAAACCAGTATTATTGACCAGATGATTCATCTTCAAGAATCTTCCGTGTATTATCCAAAGTTCTGATTTGAGTATGGACAAATAAAGGTAAGGTTTGATAGAAATATTGTTTGAGTATTTGACATCAAGTATCTGTTTATTTTGTTAGGATTATCCACCACCAAATTGGCAGGGGAATCAGGTACCTTATAACAATCAACAACCACCACCACCACCCACATTAACATCCCAGCAAGAATCCTCAAGACCAGTGGACAGTAGTTCCTCTGGATTAGTATCATCCTTAGCAAGACCAGAAGATGCCAAGAAGGAAGGTATGTTTTCTGAATTTATTTTCACTAAAATGTTCCAAGTAGTAACAGTTTTTAAAATCTCCTGAAATTTTCCTAGCAGCAATTGCAGCTGAAGTAAAACAACAGAAAGCAACTCTGGCCAAACAACGCGAAGAATATGTTAAGAAATCTGCTACGTTACAACGCGAGCTGGAGATTCTGCGTCAACAATGCGATGAAATTGGTAAAGAAGGTGGACGAGAAAATAATCGTATTATCAAAGAAAATCAAAAGTTACAGGTACATAATTATCAAGCAATGCGTACGTTAATATATTTTCATAATATTTGATCATGCGTTAATATTTTTATTCATTCACAGATTGAGATACAAAACAAAATGAAATCGATACACAACGTTATTGATATGCTTACCGGAATTATAGGAGACAAAGCTACTGTTGATGATCTTAAGAGCAAGTTTAAGTTAGAAATTAACAAACGTTCAAGGAGTCCCAAAGAAGACTTTCCAAAAGGGAAATCGGAGTCGCCCGACAGATCGTCGGCGTCCGACTCTGACAAGGAATCGAAAATTGATAGGGACACGAAAGAACGAAGGTCTCCTGAAGATTCTAAACCTATGTACAATTTCGTGCATTATGATCCAGAAATGCATTGGTGTAAAGTCTGCGATATATTTCCTAAAACGGCAAAGGAATATTTGAATCATCTGCATAGCAATGAGCACAAAGAAGCTTGTTTAGTAAGTTGCCTGTTATTGCAATAAATAGTGTCCTTAGTACGAACGACTTCTTCAGCTTTTGGTATTAGGTACTTTCCAATAATCTCAATGTAGAAATCTCTAATTGAAAATCATTTTTTTCATAAATAACTTTTGTAATCATTAGTACAGGATGCAGAAAAATGTAACTGATTATTGATTTACAATTGTGAGAGAACAAACGGATTCGGTTAAGACTATATATTTCTAATTTGAAACTATATTTGTATAAGGATGATATATTACAGTAATGATCGACGTGCAGGTACTTGGTACATAGTCCTGATCAATGTACCATAAACAATGTCTCATTAAAAAGTACCACCGAGTATTTTGTTACAGTTTTGTAGCAAATGTTGTCATTAACGTTTCCTTCCCTGCAACAGGAACGCAAGATAGTTGATATGCCATGGCATGAGCGGAATGGAGAGGGAACGGAAAAGGAAGTGCCCTATTATCCTGGACTGCCGACGAAAAGAACACCTATTAAAGGTATGGTTCATTTCAGTGGATAATTACTAATAGAATACAATTCCGTAGCTTGTGCACAGACACTGTGGTGTCCGGTATGTATTGAAGAGATCTACGGCTATGGTTTGCTAAAAAATTTGTCTGCATTAACATACACACGTAGTATCGAGTCATGATATCGAATTACGTATTGAAAAAAAGGGATGAATATTTGTGCATCAAATATTTTTTGCTTTTCTCTTTTCTTCGAATAATTGAAAATAATACATCACTGAATATGAAAACCTTTTTTTTACGGAAACATAAATCAGTTTTATGATTTTCCATATAGTACATGGAACAATACTTTTTTGTTTTGGAAAAGTGTCTGTTCATGTCACATAGTTAGCAGCAAATTTTGTAGCAACAATATAAAACACCATAGAGATGCACTGGATTTTAAAATGGACTTGAGGAGCACACTTTCGGGCGATTTCAGATCTTTTAGCTTCTATAATATCGAACTAGTTAAAAATTATTCTTCGCAAGTGTAATTGTTCGTCGATTCGTCGCATCTAGGTCCATTTACAGTCAAGAATGAACAACGGAAGATTTAATCGATGTGAAATTATATATAAATATGTCCATAAAATGTTGTCATAATGCTAGTGCGTGTATAAATACAAATAACGTATATAGTTATACAAAAAAATGTGTAAACTGTGATAATACTCGCTCGTGTCATTTATTTTATTTGATATATTTGTTATATTTATAAAATATGTTTATGGCAAATATATTATAAATCAAGATATTTTTGTGAAACCTACTGTAAATGCCAAACGTTTTTTTTATCGATGTATAGAACTTGAAAAATTACCATATTTTAGTGTGTAATCAAAATTCAAAAAGAATGAAAAAAAAAAATATAATAGG
>NW_017100373.1:262973-268068 GCF_001263275.1 Habropoda laboriosa
GCAATTGCAGTATGTGTGAAACTTTGCTTTATGTAATTTATCATTTTTATTTTATATTTGTATAATCTCTGTACTATATTTGTACAAATAAAACGATTTTTTTCCCTTTCCTATTTTCTTCTAGAGCTCATCGTGGGAACGTACTGAAGAAATAGTTAATGTTATCAACCATTTATTGAGCATCTTTTAATATATTATTTTTGTTTTCAGTGACATGAATGTGTCGTGGCAGAATATAAGGTCATTCTTTATGAACTTAAATTGTTTACCATTTTCAAAGCTTAAGTAATGCTAAGTGTTGAATTATTTGCTTATAGGTTTGCAGTTCTTCAGCGCTGCGACGGCATGGTACTGTAAGCTTTGCGATTCCTGGATCGGCGATCTCCATTGTGCGAGTTTGCACCTGAAATCTAAACAACACTCAGAAAATTATTCTGTAAGTTTCTTCCAATTTAACTTTTACGATTCTTTTCAAGAATATAAATCTTATTATTGAACATCTTTATTCAGCGTTTCGTTGAGCAAAATCCACATTGGGAAACCGATTGGATGGCGGATCGTGAGAAAGCATTCTCAGAGGAGAAGCATAAGCAGATACAGATGGAATTGCAAAAACACAAGGAGGATGATCCACCACCAAAGTCGAAGAAGTCAAAGAAGAGTAAGAAAAGTAAGAAAAAGTCTAAAAAACGAAGGAACAGAAGTAGCGGTAGCGACAGTTCCAGTGAATCAGAAAATTCAGATACTGATTCTGACCAAGACATGTCCAAAAGTATTCGTGTCGCTATGAGAAATAAGATGAAGGCGTCAACTCAAGCAATTCTTAACGAAGAGATAGATTATCATCGAATAAAATTGAAAGGCCATTGGTCGAAAATGGCTCAACATTTGAATCAACCATCGACTCCAGAGCCCCAACCAGTGGAGACTGACGACAGACAATTGTTAAATTCCATCAGAGACAAATTGAAAGCGAAACAGGAAGAAGAGATGAAGTCCATCAGCAATAGGAGACTAAGTCAAGAGAAAACCGTGGAAGAAGAGGAAGAGGAGCAAGAGCAGGCTTCTTTTTCAAATAAATCAAAATCAGAGAGTCTGGAAGTTTGGGGACCAAAAGAACCACCAAAGCCTTTCTGGATAAAGAAGGAAGAGGAGAAACTACAACCTATAGCCAACAAACCGATCGAATTACCGAAACCAGAGGAAATGCCTAAACCACACATGGGATTCTGGACAAAGCAGCAAGTTAATATGACCGTGAAACCGCCTGAAAACAAATCTGTGGAGAAGGAGGACGAGAGAGAACGAGAGAGTGACAGATACAAGGATGATCGTGATAGAAAATACGACAGACGAGAGGATAAATACGATCGTTACAGCAGATATGAGAGAAGACGTGGGCGAGACAGAGACAGGGATCGTGATAGGGATAGGGATAGAGATAGGGAGAGGGATAGGGATAGGGACAGGGACAGAGATCGCGAAAGGGACTATTACGAGGATCGAAGGAAACGAGATAGTAATGAATCCCCACGACGAGAGAGGAGTTGGCGCGATAGTCCAAAGAGAAATTATGATAAATATGGTAAAGACAGAAGAGACGATAATTCGTCCAATGATGAATCTAAATTCGAGAAGAAAACGAATGAGTCTGCATCCAAGTCCAAAAAGGGTGGTGTACAGACTAAAAAATCAGCGCCTCAGGTGTCGAAAGGTAAATTACCTTTTATCGGTAGATTGCCGTTGTTTAAGAAGAAAGCTGAAGAACCAAAGCTGCCTGAAAAAGATATCACCCCCTTACCCTATCAACAGAGTAAGTTCGAGGATACACCGAAGGTTCCCAATGAAATTATAAATCCACCTGGTGTGGTACACATCACCAAATTGGCAACACCGGTGAATCTAGGTAATAGTAGTACTACTAGTAGTAGCAACCATAATACCAGCAGTACTACCATTGCCAGTAACAGTAATAGTGCAAGTAACAGCAGTACTAACGTTTCACCTGCTCAAACGAACAAAAATCAACCGATGAAAATATTAGTGGCCCCACCACCACCAGTATTGAATGAAACTAAACCTACGCAACAAGTAGTCGATATGGAGATAGAAGATCAGTCTGAGGAGACAGTGATAGAGGAGCCAATGATGGAGCAACAGAAACAAACACAGAGTATATCTAAGTTACCTCTGCCTCCTCATCCTCCACCACCTCTGAACAGACCACCGCCATCTTTCTCGACTCAGCAATCACAGCAGCAACAACAACAAACAACACAGAACAGGCCACAGTTCCCTACGAATCGACCTCCGCCGCCATTTATAACTAACCCACCGCCATTTGTTCAAAGTCAAACACGATTTCCTACTCATCAGCCAGTGCGACCATCTGTGCAGAGTCACCCTCCGTTTATGACGAACCCGCCACCTCAGATGCCTACTGTTCCACCATACGTCCAGAATCACCAGAATCCACCACCGCCACCATTACCAACAGTAGAGAATACCACACCGGATATCTCTGAGATTCCAGAACCTACTGAAAAACGAACAGATCCAAGCATTCCTCTACCAGATGATCTGCAAGAGGCTTTAAACATTATTTTTCCTAAAGAGGAGACAGAGACGAAACAACAAAGTCAACAAGAAAGTAATATTATGTACTCGTCTATGTATAGTATGTTAGGGTGCGTTGGCTATGGGCCAGAGTACATGGATCAACCACCGCCGGAAATTACACAAGCAGAAACAGAGGTGGATACTCAACCCGGACCAGACGATTTGAAGATGTTAGGCATCGATGAGGGAGACACAATCCTATAAAAAAAAACTTTTTATGAACTCACAATGTTTCTTTCATGATACAAAAATGTTCTCTTTGATAATAAGAATCTATCGTTTAAATATTGAGCCACTTGGTCGTTCACTCATTTTACTTACGAAGCAATGATTGTTGTTCCAACAAAAATTGATACGCTACGTACTGATGCATGTATTTCTCGATGTAAAATTTCTACGGTACGTACGCACACGTTGAATGAAATTATGTAATTATTGTAAACTAGTATTTTAAATGGGAAATAGTAAATGTTTCTCTCTTTTACTTAATAGTGAGGAATCAATTGAAATATTAATATTATTTCCTTAGAGAAGAACAGAGTGAGATTTTGCGAAATATTTACTATTTTTTATTGAACATACTGTTTTCATTTAATTTTAATTGAAAGGGATATCATGATATTCTTAAAAATGTGCAACAAATCTAAACCATCACAATGTCATGTACAATGGTTTTGTATTGTGGTATATATTATAAGTATATTTTGCGCATATGTCAAAACTTAAATTTCCATTTTGTGTATAAGGGTATTATTATCAACACTGTATTTTAGACATGTAAGGAATTTGTTTCTTTAATTCTCAAAATATGTTTATTTTAAAATGCCACTATGACTAGTGTAGACAGTGTTTCACAAAAAATTCAAATTGTAAATTTCATTTATTAACAATATTCCATTAATAAATGATGAAATTACGTGAAATGAAAATTGATATGGTATAAAATCTATTTTTTTTTTGTATTCAACTATGTTTTGTTTATTCTTTTTTTTCTAATTTCATGGTTTCTTCTTTCGAAAATTATTTTATAGTATTCTTTTAAATGCTATATCACATAACACGACCCAGAAAGCACATAATTTCCACACAGTGCTGTATTGTTCTGAAATAAACAACACGTTCGGGATCGGCTAGTTGCTTATTACGGATCAGGTATACTATTCGGCTTGACTTTGTTCTCGAACGGGATGAGAGAACATGGAGAACGAGCGAGAGGGTCGAGATATGTATAACACGCCAGGATCGCTAATACTAGAGTAAGAAAGCATTATACATATTCTATTTTTCTACTAAACGAAGTCATTCAATCGTAAAGATTTATGGCTTCCTATTTTCACGGATCTCTCACTTGTTCTCCAACATCTCACTTTGCGGGCGACTTCAAAGAACGAAGAAGGGATAAGCTAGTTGCTATTTTCCAGTCAGAAAGCAGTTGCTTATTTCAGATGAAAACCGTATATACATATAATTCAAATATGAGATTCGTTTTCATCAGTGTCGTTAAGTATAAGATACGGGTATTCCATGGCACCGTACAAAGCATGAGTCGTATTTTAGGCATAAGTAACATGTCTAATGCTTTTTATACAGTATTGTCGTAATTTTTTCGAACGTCGCTTAATTATTCAACAATTATTTCGGGATGCAACAGTATTCTTCTAGTCTACAATGAAACGAACAATAATTTCAGAGGATTAACTTCGTATATACAGGACACGTAAATTATAACAGTGATACGTTACTTTCGATTTTAAAACTAGTTCTTGAAACTGTTCATACATGAGATGAAATGACATTTAATCAAAAGACATCTAGAATCTATACTTTTTAATATAATTTTTATGATAATTACATACTTTTTACTCTCTGAATGTTTTTTCTAATGTCATTCAATGTCATGCATGGCCTTACCTGTTATTTTTATTATACGCAAGAAGATAAAATATCTATACGTTCTGTATAGACTGTAATATTCATTCAGTGTGTATCCAACTTTAGGTATGTGAATGGTTTAAAAAGGGCCTAGTCGAATAAGCATGGTAAAAGTGCCCCCAAACCGAATTGATATTGGTGCATATCATTTGATAGACCACTCGAAGAAAACCCTTTCTGCCAAGTATCAAGCTGGTACCTCTACTACTAGGGTAGTTACAGGGTGAAACGCAATTTACAGTTTAATCTCCATTTCTCTTGTTCTGCTCAATGAACACTTGATGAAAAAAATTATGGATGTGCTACCCAATGGCATAGATGTCTGTGAATTTTTTCAGAATTGCTGACTGCAAAATCGATTTTTTAAAAATTCGGAAAGTTTATAAATGCTGTTTTTATATTGATATTATCAAATGACCACGTTTATATTTTTACAGTATTAGTGTCTTGCTATGGATATTAATGTGTAATTTTTTCAGATTTTTCGAAGTGGGGGACGGCACCTAGAAAAATCAAAAACCGATGTTCGTTTATATTATTATTT
>NW_017100373.1:268097-277880 GCF_001263275.1 Habropoda laboriosa
TTTTAAAAAAATTATAAACCGATATCTCCTAACCGTTCGAACGTAGACTGGCATATTCGTATAATCGACATACTTTATTCATTAAATGGTCATTATATGCAGTTCCAAATACTTTCACATGTATTAAGTAAGTCAATACACTTAATTTGGTCATATCCTTTTTTTTTTTTTACCATGAGGGAAATCTTCCAAAGTCTCTCCTGGAGTGGAGAGGCGAGGTAGTATGGGATTCTTACCCACTAAAAGATTTTGCTCATAGAATCGATATATTTTATTCATTAGATGGTCATTATATGCAGTTTAGAATCCCACACTACCTCGCCTCTCCACTCCAAGAGAGACTTTGGAAGATTGAAAGAATGATATTTACATAAATAGGCGAACAAATGCCTGCGCGACGCCAAACGACGTGAGTCATGGTAAACTTTATTTTTTTCAGTCCATGTTACCAAAATTTGTCTATTATTTCGATAAGCTTATTTTACAGGTTAAAATTCAAGCAATCCAATGGTATTTTTTCAAAATTATTCTGTGAGTGGGAATAGTGTCAAATTAGCAATTGAAACTTTAGCAGCGATTATTGCTATGTTTATTGCTATGAAATGAGCCTAAGGTCGAAATATTATCTTTAAACAAAGCCGAAATATTACGGTTAAAGTGATGACATTTCGTCTGATTTTGTCAAATTGTTCAAAATTTTAACATTAAATAGTGGCTGTTTGATGGCTTTTATTGGCTGTAAAAAGTGGCTGTCGGTCTGTGGTGGCACGCTATTTTTCATTGCAGCCAGAAATTTTTTAGCTCCTTAAGTAATTTTTTAATGCGCCGAAGTCTACTTTTATTATTCAGGAATAGCAAAAAAATATTTCCTTTTTAGTTTTCTAACTGTTAAAAAATATTAATACTTTTCCTGAGGCTTCCTTTACAATAACAATTTATTGTGTATGAGTCGCTTAGAAATTAACGTCTGCGCTATTAAATGTCTTACGCGCCAACGTAAGTAAGAGGACAAGGCGACCAAATAATTTTTAGTTTTCCGTTCTTTCATTAGCGTGTTACATTATCGACAGTTGACTTAAATTCGTTTGTCTAAACCATTTACCTACAACGCAACTTCCCCTCAAGCGCCTGCAGTGTAAGACCCAAGAGTAGTGGGGATGACTTGAACCGCCTATTTTGCCTCCATTTTGCTAGGCTGTGACGTCAGAGGCTTCACTTTAGGTTTGTCGGACAGTATGTTTGTCTTTACCACTTAGTTTAAGATAACCAATCCCAATATTCCCTTCCATCTTCCGCAGACAGTTACGCATCAACCCTGAGTCATGTTGTCCCGGTAGGCGCCACCCAACCTGTGGTATGCGAATGGGTTTCCTATGTCCTATGATATACATCTTCTTAAAAATTCGCCCGATCCATTAGGACACCTTCCACGCATTTCAGACCGACGCCAAGATGGCTTTTCCCGGTACCGCAATTTTCCGGGTCCTCTTCCTAAATTTCCCTACCCCACGCACATTCCACAGCATCCATCCCCTCCAGTAGAGCCCCATATAAATACTGGGCCCAAACAAGGGAGGCTTAGCTAATGTTTTAAAATCTAAGGAACCACACTGCGTCACTCTGTACCAACATTGTTATAAATAAAGTACCTTAAACGATCCCCGGAGTTCCCTCGACGACAATATCAACCCCGAGTCACACTCTTACTCATCAACTCCTAACAATATCCAAGAATGCCCATTGGACCTTTCCCCACTCCCACTACTTCTAAAATCAGACCTCAAAACTTTCTTTAACGACACGTAGAGAATTATAATGTATTGACGTCTAAGCTCCTAAGGGGGACACGTAAAAAAATTGCTACAATACGGATCTGAAAGCTATAGTCTAATTGCCTTAAAACTTGTAAGACTTCCGTGTACAAAAGTTTAGTAGAATAAAATTATTTTTTTATTATTTTTAATAATTCTAAAAAAAATTCTGCGCTCATGGATGCTGTACTCCCTTAACAGCGAACATTTATACTGTTTTTGTTGTCGATTGTGTACTTCTGATTGTTGGAATCCGGGGAGGAAAGTTGATATCGATTATATTTTAACAATATAACTTTTATTTTAACGATGACACTTATACTCACGGACACCGAATTTACAAGGCGCGAACTTCACAAAGGGAAGAAGCGTTGTGATTTTCTGCTGTGTACTAGATCGACAGCTCTTAACTATATTCGCTTGGTTTCTATAATGATCGCGTAAGGAATTTTTTGGGTGTACTTATAAGGAAGGGATTTGGGGGAGAAGGTGAACTTGGTTCTGGTGACAAATTGCTGGACAGGACTTTGAGGGGACAGACAGCGATCGATGAGTAACTTGTTTTTCAGCGTTACGGGGTTAATCTTAAGAGTGACTTGGTGACTCAATGTCAATAGGCGGTTGGTTATCCAACACTTTAAATAGAGGAAACTTTCTGGAAATGGTGGAATTATTATCAAAATATGACCCAGTTTTGAAAGAACTTTTTTTAGTTACCTTAAACTTAAAGAAGAATATGTACTTCTAAATCTAAAGTCTCAATCTCATATCTTTTACCAAAAATTCAAAACGTTTATAAGTACATTGGCTAATCATGTTAAAGAAAACTTTGTTACAGAAATAAAATCTACTAAATACTTTGGAATAATGTTTGACAGCACGTAAAGAAGGAAGTATTCTTAGGATTTTCTCCTTCAAAAGGAAAAAAAGCTAGCGATATCAGATCCGATATATTACATCAGTGTTAGATACCCCTCTAACCTTAACAAATAAGATAGACACATTTCATACCCATCGCCTAATAACCCCTAACAATTATCTTTTTACACAATTACTCATACGTTTTACTGTTATTCATCAAGTCATACTCATCAAGTCCCAAGACCGTTGGTCCTTTCCATACTCCCACTACCCCAAAATAAGACCTACGAACGTTAATAAAAGCAAGCAGTTAAACATCCCGCATAAACATATAGAAGAATCGCTACGACCGAACGGCTCTAGAACTTATAAGATTACGTGTACAAAATTTAGTAAAATAAAATTTTTTTTTTGTATTTAAACTACTAAACATCGGAATCTAACAGTGCAAAAAAAACTTTAAAAAATATATTGTAGTAGGATATATGGATTGACAGGATATTCTTTGGTATCTGGGAAAAATACACAAAAGTTTATTTACTTTTCGTCGGTACATGTTAAATACTTGGTACAGAATAATTTTGAACAAGTCAATGTAATGTTCGAGCTGTTGCTTTCGCTTTCGGGCGTCCGGCTTTAAGCAGCCGTACTCTCCCGTTGCAATATTAACAAAACGGATAAACGGTTCATAACAATTATTGTGGGAAGGCGTCCGATGAGCCTCCTGTACTCTACTCTCTGGAGGTGTGCGGCGGAACGTCCTGCCGTTCTTTCCATTCCAGGAGTCACACGTCGGAGCCTGGAAAAAGGGCTCCTGACCAGCATGCGGCCTAACCACTGCCCCCTCGAAACCTACACCACACCCGGCCAGCCCCCGGCGCTGTGGCCGCAGGTGCCCACGCCACACTGGCGTGAACCCCTGCTGGCCCAGCCCGGATGGTCAGGGGAGGGCGGGTACGCCCGCCGCAGCCCCCAACGTGGCTTGGAAAGGCCGGCCGGCCCGAGGTACCGTCTACATCATCGGTGGGATGTGCGTGGGTGGACACCAACACCACTACCATTGGAGGGAACCTCACCCCACTCGGTAATGGTAAACCAGCTCGGGCTTTTCCCGGAGGATCGCCAAGCCCCTAGGTACCCTTAGGTACCCCCCTGCGGGATGCAGCAGAGTACAGCAAGAATGCGGACTGCATCCGCGGCCTGTGGTATTTATATTTGACCGTTGCTAATGAAGCGCGGCTCATCAACAAGACGCGTCGCCAAGTGTTTTCCCGCGCGAAATTGCGAGATTCCCGCGTAAAACCTCGAGTCTACCGCGTAAAACCGCGAGTCTACCGCGGATCGCAAGCTCGTTTCTTCTAGAAGCTTCTATCGCTTCGCGATTATTCGGCTGACGACAAGGATAGAGAGTCGTCCCTCTCACTTCCTCTCGCGAAAAATGAAATTTTTGGCGTCTTTGTTGCTAGTTGTTACACCTACAAATAAAGGTTCCCAACGAAACCTTACCCTTTTTTGATACCGAACACAAAGGTGTGGTTTGTTTTTTCAATAGGTCAAACGGTTCCCGTGTTACTGTTAATCGAAGCGAATATACACATATAACGTCGCACATGGTTATAGTAGTTCTGCGCGACCTTCGCAGATCATACTGGGACGATTCACCTTATCTAAATGGCGTACGCTTCTGCCACGCATTCTGGACACCGGCGTCGAGTATTCGAACTACGATGTGGGGGAAAACAAATATTTAAATATTTCGTCATTAGAAATAATTCCAAGAAATAAATGTTCCCAACTAAATCTTACCATTTTCTGGTACCGAATACAAAGGTGTGCAATGTTATTCAAAGCTCAGAGGGTTCCGGTGTTACTGTTAAACGAAGCGAATATTCACATATAACGTCGCACATGGTCATAGTAGTTCTGCGCGACCTTCGCATATCATACTGGGACGAGTCGCGTCCTCTAAATGGCGTACACTTCTGTTATGCATATTGGACGCCGGCATCGAATTTACGAACTTCGATGTGGGGGAAAATAAATCAATTAAATATTTCGTCGTTAGAAATGATTCCAATAAATAAAAGTTCCAAACAAAACCTTACCATTTTTTGTTACCGAATCCAAGGTTGTGGTTTATTATTACAAAAGCTCAAACGTTTCCCGTGTTACAGTTAAACGAGGCGAATATACACATAACGTCGCGTTTGGAGATAGTATTCATTCGCGGTTTTCAGGCAACGTACCGGTACGATACACGTACTCTAAATGGAGTACGATTTTACTACGCATTCTGGGAATCGGCGCCGAATTTTCGAACTACGATGTGGGGGAAAATACAGATTATTATATATTTCGACTTTAAAAATAAATCCTCCTGCAAATGTATACAATAAATCTTACAATTTTTCGCCCCCGTATATAAAGGTGTGCTTTGTTATTCAAAGCTCAGAGGGTTCCGGTGTTACTGTTAAACGAAGCGAATATTCACATCTAACGTCGCACATGGTTATAGTATTTCTTCGCGACCTTCGCATATCATACTGGGACGAGTCGCATCCTCTAAATGGCGTACAGTTCTGTTATGCATATTGGACGCCGGCATCGAATTTTCAAACTACAATGTGGGGGAAAATAAAAATAATTAAATATTTCGCGTTAGAAATGATTCCAATAAATAAAAGTTCCCAACGAAAACATACCTTTTTTTGGTACCGAATACAAAGGTTTGGTTTGTTTTTTCAATAGCTCAAACGGTTCCCGTGATACTGCTAAACGAAGCTAATATACACCTATAATGTCGCGCTTGGAGATAGTATTTCTTCGCGACTTTCACGTAACGTACCGGTATGATACTCGTACTCTAAATGGAGTACTTTTCTGCTATGCATTCTGGACATCGGCGACGAATTATCTCTCTACGTTTTGGGGTTAAATACATATAACTATATATTTCGTCGTTCGAAATAATTCCAGCAAATAAATGTTCCCGACGAAACCTTACCCTTTTTTGGTACCGAATACAAAGTTGTGGTTTGTTATCTCAATATCTCACACGGCTGCCGTGTTACTGTTAAACGAAGTGAATATACACATATGCGTAAAACCGCGAGTCTACCGCGGATCGCAAGCTAGTTTCTTCTAGAAGCTTCTATCGCTTCCCGATTATTCGGCTGACGACAAGGATAGAGAGTCGTCCCTCTCACTTCCTCTCGCGAAAAATGAAATTTTTGGCGTCTTTGTTGCTAGTTGTTACAATATCCTTTTCGTATTTCATAAAATATAACTGTTTTCACTTTCTCAACAATATGGAAATGTGTCCAGAGAAAATAAATTATCTTTTCACCATTGATTACAAACTTAAACTTGTGGAAAATAATTTTTTTCTATTTTTTATGCAAAACTACATAGATTTTCTAATAAAGTGAAATAAAAGCGTGGAGATATCTTTATTTTTAAGAAAGATATGAGAACTTTAATAATTGTCTTTAAAACCGCACCTTTTTCCGGGAATTTCTGGCCGGTTCATGGAAAATCGCAGGGTACTAAGAGAGTTAAAATTTATAGTTGATTGAGATTTTATTAGTAGTTTCGTGTGAACGTAGCTTCCCTAAGATGAAACTAACAAGAAATTATTTAAGGTCAACAATCGGACAGTCTAGATTATCGGACTTAGCAATACTATTATTGGATATCGCTCTAAGATAGAAAACATGCTTATATTTAGTTTAAGATAAGTAATCCCAAAATTTCCTTCTATCTTCCGAACACAAATTACGCATATGACCCTTGAAATCGTTACGCATTAACCCTGAGAAATCTGTTATATGTACCTCAACCCCGAGCCATACGCTTGAAACTTACTCATCAGCTTCTAGCAATATTCAAGAATGCCTATTTCACTTTTCCCTACTCTTGCTAGGGGAAGTATGGGTAGCCCCGGACAGCGGATAACCGCGGCGTCGCGTCGCGATCTTTTGCGATGTTCAACAAGAAGCTCGCAGTCGCGACTGTTACCCGCCAAATTAATCTTGGGTAACTAGTTCAAAATCTATTTTGCTCGAACGTTAGCAAAACGTAGAGTGCGTCACGAATGAATGACGACTTTGTTTCAAAGACTCGAATTGTACTTGAACGGCTGGAGAGAGTATCTTGTTCACAGGAGAGAATCTTTCGAATGTGTTGTGTCTCCTCGAACGACTGGAGATCTAGTGGTGTCCGCTCGATGAAACCTTTTCTGAATCTCTCGCTCGGTTCCCGAATTTTTCTGGAGTCCGCAATGACTCCCCCGCCAAGTGCAAGAAAGCACGCTGATTGGTTTTCCACGTACGCACAAATTACCAATCAACGTGTCCCTTGAGTGTCACTCACCCTTCCATTGCGCCCTTAGCGCGCTTTTCCTTGGAAGGAGTGGGGCCCTAGCTGCGGGTGCGTGGAATCTTCGCTGTCCTTCGGTGACGCGTCGGAAATTCCCGCCAGGTCAACCCTCGGCCGAGAGTGCCGTTATACGCACGTGTGATTGACCCTTCAGTAATACAATATATTCTCCACAAGTGTCAGACCGCAAGGAAGCTAAACCTGACACTCGTAGAGTCAGGGACTACGTTTTCGAGCCTCGCGCCCGCCTTTGTAGTTTGCCGAACGTAGACAAAGACAGCGAATAAAAGATAAGCATGAAACGTGGGTTGAGGCAACCAAGCGATTTAAATATCAACTTTTTTAATTTTCCTTTTTTTCATCTGGAATTTTTTTTAACATGTTGATGAGATTTTTCTGATGAAAATGACATAAAACACGACATAATTTGAACAACATTTACTTATTAACACGTTCACTGTCGCGCCAGATTTACAGGTTGCTGTCAGGCGGCCACAAGAAAATACATTTTAAGCATAGGATTATAGTATTATGCTTTATAACTTTTTTTTTTTCAATTTAAAATAATGTCTGGCTAGCTATGATGTTCCAAATTTTTAGTTGACAACATTTATTTTATTTTAATTATTCTAAACATTTGAGGCACTCCAGTCACTGATGACCACCATGGCCATATCCAGGAAACAATCTAACGTTAAAACTTATTGAGTGATTAATTTAATTTCAAAATATATCGCTTTGGACGAATTACAAAAACAAACTGCTAAGAAATTACATTAAATACCTGTACACATTATCCGTCGAATGTAGAGGGAGAGCCACCGTTTGGTTGCCAATGGTTTATCACATAGAGTCGGCCTACCTCCACGTAAAAAAAAAAAAATGTAGGGTCGATTCGACAAGTGTCAGTAAAATGTAGGGTCGGTTCGACAAGTGTCAGTAAAATGTAGGGTCGGTTCGACAAGTGTCAGTAAAATGTAGGGTCGATAGCAGCAGAAAAGCTGCTAAACAATTAGAATTATATGTAACGATAGAAATTATTGCAATAATGCGTAATGCAATTGAAAAATTGAAAGAATCAAAAGAAAAAACGCGAATTCATATCTTTCTCGATTCTAGAGTATAAGAAAATTTGAATAAAATACGCGACGAGAATTGGGGAGAAGCATAAGTTAAACGCGTAAAAATATTCAATAATAAACGAACTAGGGATGAAGCTATTATTTCAATACGCGATGCACTGACTCTAGTATTTACTAAAATTCAAAAATTCTCGTATAAATTCCGAAAATAGATTATTAATTACGGTAAACTACTGAGACGGTTTAATTTAGGGTGGGCATAGTGCACTCGTTCCAAATCAGCTCACAATATACAATAATAAATCAACTAACTACTTAACATGCAATTCATGCAAATTCCTTGGATGGTAAATTATTAGTAAACAAAATTCAATATCAGAGAAAATATATGAAAAATTTCAAATTAATTGGAACCTCTCAAAGTCATTTCAATATCCTATTCGACAAGTCTGAAGAAGAACGATGACTAAAATTCAAATGTTTATTTCCCTAAACCTTCAAAATAATTTCGTAATATTTTATTCGAAGCGGAGTATTCCAAGTCAGTATCGATAATTGAAGAAATTATTTGATTGTATTTAAAAGAACCGAAAGGAGAATATTTAAAGTCTGATATTAAATGTCTAGCAAGTACCAGTAATTGGTAAAATGATTTATATTTGTTTTAAAAGGAAAATTTCTAATAGGTATTAGTTAAAATGAATTGTTATTCAGTCTATTGTATTGAAATTCTAATTGATTCTAATGTATACAAGTGTTACAAGAAGGCTGAGTGTGTACAGGGTGGACCTAGGCTAGCTAGTAGCCCCCGACCACTCTATTCACATCTCAGAACCTTCAGGTCAAAATACGCCGCGAAGTGTCTATGGCCCAGTATAAAGGGTGAATGATTTCGCGGAGCCTCCGCGGGTCCTTATATACCTGCGGTACCCTCTCCCCAAAGTCATTAGCAAAATCGTCGGTTAGGTCAGGCGGGAAATTTTCGCGGGAGATTTTCGCGGGAGATTTCCGTTATCGTAACATGGTATAATTTATCAGTTTTCACAATTTTGTTATAAATTTATACTTCCGACAATTTGTTATAACATTGCATATAACAGTTTATACGTTTTTACAATATTCTTCAATGGAAACATAGGTTTTAGCGTTCTCGTTACTTACTCGTGTTTAAATTAATTTCGTAGGGATTAAAAATCAGGTTGACCTGTGGTCGTAGATTAAAAATAGTCATAGTACAGCTAAATTTATCGTGTTAAATAATTCTTCTTACACGAATCTAAAATGTATTCAACGTTTGTTAATGAATTTGTCAATGAATTATATTACACATTTTCTCTATTCACACTGAATTTAAAGATTATAACGATTAAAAATCAAGTTGGCCTGTGGTCATTTATCAAGAATAATCATAATAAAGCTGAAATTATTGTGTTAAATAATTTTTTTAATACGAATTAGGAATTTATTCAACGTTTGCTTGTTACAATACCATATTCTCGATAAACGATATTCTCTACAAGACGTAAATTCTCTACAAGAGTCAGTAAGTTCGTATTCTAATTTAGTTTGGATATAATTTATTTCATGGTATTGTCGGAAGTATAAATTTTTAATAAAATTGTGAAAATTGATAAATTATACCGTGTTACGAT